>NW_005355247.1:919460-957815 GCF_000412655.1 Myotis brandtii | reverse complement strand
GTGTGACAGGGGGCGGTGCCCCAACCCCCCAATCGGCCGTACCCTGAGCGTGACTAGGGGTGGCATCTCAACCTCCCGATCCACCCTGCTCTGTGCATGACAGGGGGCAGCACCCTAACTCCCCCATCAGCCCTGCTCTGAGCCCGACCAGGGGCTGCACCTAGGGATTGGGCCTGCCCTCTGCCACCTGGTAGCAGGCCTAAGCCAGCAGGTTGTTATCTCCCATGGGGTCCCAGACTGTGAGAGGGCACAGGCCGGGCTGAGAGACCCCCTTTCCCCCTGAGTGCACAAATTTTTGTGCACCAGGCCTCTAGTATATATATAAAAGCCAAGTGACCAGAACGACCAGAACGACTGGTTGCTATGACCAGCACTGCTGCCAGGCAACCTCCCACAGCCCCTCCTCCCAGCCAGCCCAGCCCCCATTTGGTCCCCCCTCCCTCATCAGGGGTGGGGCCAGCAGGCCAACCTCCCATGCCCCCCCCCCCGGCTGGTCCCACCCGTGCACAAATTCGTTCACTGGGCCTCTAGTTAAAAAATAAGTTATAAAATCAAGGAGTCAACAATATCTGGACAGCATTACCACCCATGTAAGTTACTTCAGGTCTTTGAATGACTTAAAAAATATATATTCCTTCTTCCTTTTCTCCATTGATTTTATGGCAATGGTTTGAAAAGAGTGGAATTTAGCATTATAAGAAAATATTTGAGAAAGGGAGAAAAAAGTAACAAAGAGAGAGAAAGACAGAAAGAGAGAGTGTGTAAATGAAAGCCAGAAGGAGAGAGAGAGAGGCAGAGGGAGCTACTTAAAGGGATTCTGTCTTTTATTGCTTATTCTAAAGACAAGTTCTATTTTATCTATTAGAATCTAAGCTCTTCTCTGGCTCTTAACATTTATATTTCACTTATCATTTCTCACAATCACAATACCAAAAGAAATCTTTGTCCTGATTAATCTTTAAAACATTGTATTCCTTACATTTTCTTCCCTAGGGCTTGAAACTAAAGTAGCCAGGTAGAAGTTATCTCTATGGAAACCAGACAGTAACAGTGAATAGAGATAGCAGGTCTCTCTCTCTCATTTTTTATTTCTCTTTAGAATCTACATTCAACCTGCTGTTCTCTAAAGTACAGTTTAGGAAAAAGTAGTTTTTCTAAATAAATAACTTATAAAATGTATAATCCACAGAAATTTAAGGAATGTCTGACATTTTCTAATTATTTTTCACATAGCTGCTACACACCTATGCGTTCTCTGTTGAAACAATATGTTTTGTTGAAGAAAAATCAATTAATAAAGCTTCTTATGTAACGTAACAGACATGGTAAATCCTGGTTGTTTCCAATGTAATGTAACCAACGCAGACACTGGTTATAGAATACAGAGCAATGTTCCCAAAGGTACTTTCACAAAACTGAAAACTATTCTCTCAGAAGGACCAAGTCCAATAGCAGAGGCTCAGAAGTCAGACTTTGAAACCCACCACTTAAAGCTTCTATGCTTCACTACCTGTCTTTATACTTATACCATTTCCAACCCACTTCACCACTTTATTCCATGGTGTTCTGTGTTGTGAGAGGAAAATAATAGCCCGAGTATGAAGTCATCTAAAATCCCATTTTAATAATTCTGGAAAAGTGAAAGTTCTTTGTAAAATAAGTTAATGACTCAGAATTATTTAGGTTTAGCAGAATAAGTGACATTTTCTAACAGCTTCTCAGTAAACTATAACCTATTTTGTAAGCCAGGAGAGGAGAAATTAATCATTATTAATGCTGGTATGTATTCCTGGAGGGCTCTTTATTTTCCCGGTTTTCAATACATAGCAGAATGTTTGTTTCCTGCTGAAAGCTGAACATTTCAAATCAACTCTTAAGAAAACAAAACAATTTTATAGTAGACTAGATGCCCGGTGTACAAAATTCATGCACGGGGGAGAGGGTGTCCCTCAGCCCAGCTTGCACCCTCTCCAATCTGGGACTCCTCGGAGGATGTCTGACTGCCTGATTAGGCCCCACCCCTAAACCGGCAGTCGGACATCCCTCTCAGAATCCAGCACTGCTGGCTCCCAACCGCTCGCCTGCCTGCCTGCCTGATTGCCCCTAACCGCTTCTGCCTGCCAGCCTGATCACCCCCTAACCACTCCCCTGCCAGCCTGATTGCCCCCAACTGCCCTCCCCTGCCAGCCTGGTCACCCCCAACTGACCTCCCCCACCATCCCGGTCGCCCCCAACTGCCCTCCCCTGCTGGCCTGGTTTCCCCTAACTGCCCTCCTCTGCTGGCCTGGTCCCCCAACTGCTCTCCCCTGCAGGCCTGGTTTCCCCCAACTGCCCACTGCTGCTGCCCTGGTCACCCCCAACTGCCCTCCTCTGCTGGCCTGGTCCTCCCAACTGCTCTCCCCTGCTGCCCTGGTCACCCCTAACTGCCCTCCCTCCTGACCTGATTGCCCACAACTGCCCTCCCCTGCCGGCCATCTTGTGGCTGTGGACGCTGCCATCTTTGAGGGCTTGGCAGTCAATTAGCATATTCCCTCCTTATTGGCTGTGGGCGCTGCCATCTTTGAGAGAGCGTGAAGGTTAATTTGCATATTCCCTCTTTATTGGATAGGATCACCTGTATTTTGCAAAAAAAAAAAAAAATAGGTGGACTTTTTGTTTATAAGCATCTTTGGAAAACTTTTGTAATGAGCCCTGAGTTATATAAATTACCTTATAACATATGTGTGTGTGAGAGAACACACACACATGCAGCCTCAGAATTCCAGTTATTAATTATGACAAAATGTATTCAGAGCATAAAATATATTAAGCTATCCTTTAAGTAATTTTGCCCGATTTAATTTTCCCATCATAATAATCATATGAATCAGCTACTATTATCCTTATCTTCAGATGAGGAAATCAAGGCACAAATGATTAAGTCACCCAATGTCATAGAGCAATTAAGTGGGTTTCCAAGTATCATAAATCAAGCAATCTGGCTCCCAAAGCAGATTAATGAATGCTAATCAAATTCTGCATGTTTATTTTTAATTTAGGCACATATGGTAGTGCTGTGATTATATTATAATCAGGGAGTCTACTCATATAAATTCATATTCACAACAAGGATAAAGAAATGGATGGATATGCAGATACACATATGCATATAGATATAGAATTAGAGATAGGGATAGAGCTAAATAGGCGTGATCATGTTTGGTATTTTACTCTGGATTTTTTAAATACCTAGTACAAGTCCTCAATCATCCTTGGTGCAAATTTTAGTAAAGCCAGTTTCAAAGACATCAAAGCACTTTCATCGATGACAAAACCATAAAGCTAACTGCAGAATTTTATTATTGCTCCCCACATGCACACATGTATTTTTACTTTATAATGGGATGATATTGTACTAAATAATGTTGTTTTCTTTGTACTTTTCATGTTTCTGATAATATTTTAATGTGATTTTTATCACAAACTTAATTGGAAATGTGGGACTCACTTATCGTGTATAAGAATGAGTATAAAAAACATATGTAGTAAAAATGGACATCTAATATCATGTGTGTAGTTTTTGCAACAACAAAGTTGGATAAAAATCAGTAACAGAGAGTAATAAGCAATTGTTGTAATATAACAAATTCAGACACTGCTTATAGAATACAGATCTCTCTGTCTAACACACAAGGGACTTCTAGCAAGCGACTAGTGCCAGTATTTGTTCATTGCAGCTTTAATAAAGCAAAGACTTTGTAGAAGTTTGGATTCGTAGACTCTGACATGCTGTAGAGGCCACCGCTGAAAGCATAACTACCCATTCTGCTCCCATTGTGTCATATTGCAAATGGAACAAACCCCAGTGGTCTCCATCTCCTGATGGAAGGAGTCCAACATTGTTATTAAAAAGCTAATGAGCCAAAGACCAGCAGGCCAAAGAGACTTACTGACACAATGCACCAAGGGAGGGTATCCTAGAGGAATGGTGAAAAACTGCTAGTCAGGATAGAGGAGGAAAGCGTCTTATATGAGGTTTGGGTTCTCACTTAAAAATTCTGAAGTGGATCTCAGGAAAGTGAAGGAGGGTCCTGGGTTGGTCGCTGTTTTTGAGATAAGTTTAGGGAAAATGAAAGCTTAAGGACTGTGTGTGTATGAGTTGAAGGCGGGTCACAAATTGGGTATTCCCATCAGATGGGAACAGCAAAGCAGGTCAGAATGTGTCATTGCATAGAAAGTACTAGTCACTCAAAGAGGGGGTCCTTGTGACGTTATGACTGTGGCATAACCAGGGGGAAAATATTTCCTGTGAACGTTTCCCCTGGCTGTAACTGTCTGTTCCCCAGCCTCATTAACACTGGAACTGTTTTTGTTTGTTTGTTTGTTTCTTCATTTTTCAGTGTAAGCAGATTTTTCCTCTTTCAAGCCAAGACAGGGGAATTTCAAAAGCAATAAAACAATTTAATTTGCCCTAACCAGTTTGGCTCAGTGGATAGAGCGTTGGTCTGCGGACTGAAAGGTCCCAGGTTCGATTCCGGCCAAGGGCATGTACCTTGGTTGCGGGCACATCCCCAGTGGGGGGGTGTGCAGGAGGCAGCTGATTGATGTTTCTCTCTCATCGATGTTTCTAACTCTCTATCCCTCTCCTTTCCTCTCTGTTAAAAATCAATAAAATATATATAAAAAATAAACATTTTTAAAAAAACAAATTAATTTAATTAGGCTCTAATATAATGTGTTAGCAAGGGCAAATGTGCCCTTTTTTACAGGAGAGAATAAAAAGAATGTCTGTCCTCGGCCCCTTTCTGATGCCACAGTGTTGGAGGACATCATCCTTAACCAGGACATCCCTGAAAAGCACAGGATGCAAGGGCCGACACAGCCGGCCACACGTTAGGCAGTCATTTTGACACTGGATGCCTTAGCCAACAATTAAGCTAATTTACATTTTTTATATTTTATGGAATCTTGAGTCATTAACAATGGTTTGTCTGAGGTGCTAGTCAATAAGAAAATTAAAATTCCTTGTGCATCAAGAAACGTCTTAACTCACAGATACCCAAATTATAAATCAAGACATGTCTCTATATAGCTTCACCTGATTAACCATTCAGACTTCCAGACATTGGGACTATTGTTAGAGAAACAATTTTTATTGCAGTTTCCAACCTACCTTTCTTTACTTGATGATACAACGATATAATTTTCCCTACTAAGGAGGAGTGTTGTTCTTCCTCCAGAGTACTGGAGTTTCCATTACTCTAGAGTCTATTCTAGAACCACATTATTCCAATATAAGAGTTGAAGATTTCCAAATCACCTGGGTGATCCAATACAGGGCAAAAAAAATACGTTTGAGCTATTTAACTTTTGCTTTATCTAAGCATATAGTCTTTATGGATAAAAATTTAAGTTGATCATTTATCATCATTTTCTTTCTTTGCTGTGTCCTCTTCTTAGACATGATTCTCCATGGCTCAAGGAGGACATAAAAAATACAGCTAATTATTTTATTCTTCCTTTTTAAATCAGAATATGCCCATCCTCTTAGCAGAATCAGCTTTGAATACTAAAAATTTTTCTAGTATTTCTGCTATATCTTATCCACCAATAAGATTCCTTGTTTATTTTCTCAAACAAAACTTTTAGTTATACTCAGTGAAAACTTATATTGAGCTATATAATACTCCATGAACTGATGCAGAACCTTAACCAATTTTATGTATTACACATAACAAATTCTTTAGTAATCTTATTCATGTGCAAGATCTCTTGGGTTATTTTTTGTGATAAGATGACAGTTATTGCTGTAATTGTAATAATTCAACCAGATATTTTTCATCCTTCATTTGTGAATATCACACGAAGTTACTCATCATATTGTTAATCTTAAAATAACTGGAAATTTAATTTTATTACACTTCTCTATTCTTGATAAAGGTCTCTATCCTTGATGACTGAACACAGTTTATATTTTAGAGACAAAATCGTTAGAGAGGCACTTCATTACGGTATCTAGGCTTCCTGACTTTAATCTTGTCTTTCAAAATGTATTCAAAAATGTGTAAATCAACAACTGGTGAGTTTATTTAAATTTTAAATATTGTATATATGTATACATATATTAACATTGCATATATACATTATGTGTGTGTATATATACATATACACATATGTGCACATATAAATACACATGCATACCATTTTTACTAGGTAACCAGAAAACTTCAGAATCACCTAACAGGAAAATTCTATGGTTTATTTACACATACATTTATTTATAGACATCATCCCCAAAATGAATTAAAACAGAGTATATGCCCTATGTAAATAAGGAGCTTTAATGCTTCTCTGAACATTTTATAGTACCTGTTTGTTTTTCTCAGTCAAGTAAAATTCTACAAAGGAAAAGTCATTTTCCTTTATATTGCAACTTGATTAAGCTTCTCTTTTACAACATGACTGCATAATTCTACAGGATATTTTATGAAGTTCATCTAAATTTTACTGCGCTAATTAAATTAATTGACAAGGTTTGGTTGGGTATTTATGAAGTATTATGAAGAACTCCATTGTTATTACCTATTTTAAAATAATTGATAAGAGCTACACATTTACCCCTTGTTAAATTAACAGATTCGTTTGGATATTATAATTAATATAATACTTACTCACTCAGTTATAGTCTGTAATTACTCTACATGACAAATCTAATAACATTAGGAAAACCACCAGTAAGTACTAACTAAATCAAATCTGTCTCATTGTGGAAAGAAGATCATTTTTTTAAAAATTTTAAGTAGTACACTCAGATATACATTTATTAAGCTTTTATCACTTGAGTAGTGTTGCATTTTTGTGATCACCTATAAAGTACCATTTCAATTTCTTAATTATTCAACATATTTCCCCGATGATGAAAAATAAATTTTAACATTTTAATTACCATAACTTTTGTTTTATTAATCCCTTCACCTTTATCACCCAGACCCATAATCCCTGCTCCCCTCTGACAGCTATCAGGAAGTTTCATAACTTTAAGAATGTAGTTATTAATCCTGTCATTAATTTTGACTCATTAATTTCTTTCAAGAAATTTTAAAAAATTAGTCTGCTCTTGTTATTCAAGGAATGATACAAATTGGATGTTAATATTAAAAGATTAGAGAATGGGTTGCAAATAATTTCTATGTTAACAACATATCCTAAGTGATGTCTGGTAAAATATCTTTTCTGTAATCAAATACTTTTAGGGAGTAATTTCTTGCCACGTGCTAGGAACTAAATGTCTGGGTCCCCCCCACATCCATATATTGAAGCCCCAATTCCCAATGTGATGGTATATGGAGGTGGGGCCTTGGGAGGTAATTAGGTTTAGACTGGGCCATTAGGGTAGAGCCTCCCTTGTGGGAATACAGCAAGGAGGCAGCCATCTGTAAACCAGGAAGAGGGCCCTCTCCCATCATCTGACCATGCGGGCCCCCTGATCTCAGACTTCCGCCTCCAGAACTATGAGAAATAAAGGTTTGTTGTTTAAGCCGCCTACTCTATGTAATTCTTTTATAGCAGCCAGAACTGACCAATACAACATTCACTTATAAACATCCTATTCAACGCTAATTTGCAAACTTTTGCTCCTGATTGCCAGATTATTCTTGATTATCTGGAATCTATTTCACATATCTGAACAATTTAATTAACTACCCCAAAGGATATACAAGGAGCGTAAATATTTGCAATTACAAATTTCCATTTTCTAAGAGGTTAGCCATCTACTAATGATATAACAAATTTGAATGAAAAATGTTGCTGTAGCTGTCCTTACAAATATTGAAATGGAAGCAAATTATAAAAATAAACTTTAAGAATAAAATTAAACAGGAAGAAAAGGGGTAGAATTGATTACATCAATTTATATTGATTAGCTATTTTAATAATGTCTTTAAGAGATTGGAAGAGTGTGTGTGTTTGTGTGTGTGTGTGTGTGTGTGACTATTGATTTACACAGAAAAACTATAGCTGCTACATGGGGCTTTTTCAGAATATGTTAAGCCAATCAAATTAGCAATTTTACTTTGATATCTGAAAAATTAATTTTTTTTCCAATAATACGTTCCTATTAATGGTAAGTTGAATGGTGCCCCTCTATGAAAAATAATATGGGTCCCCAACCTGGAATCTATGAGTTTTATGTTATATGGAAAGGAGGGTCAACAAACATGTGATTAAGTTAAAAATATTAAGGTGAAGAAGTTATCCCCAAGCAGGTTCTAAATGTCATCACAATTATTTTTATGAAAAGCGGGAAACGGGAGATTGAACTACAAATGGGAGAGGAGGAGGTCCTGATGCCGGAGCAGAGGGAAGCAGAGTCAGAGAGCAGATGCTGCGCAGCTGACTTTGAAGATGAAGGAACAAGAAATAGATTTCCCCGGAGCCTCCGGAGGGAGCACAGCCTTGCATAGGACTTGGCTTTAGTCCTCTACGTCTCATCGCAGACTCTGGCTGCCAGAACTGTAAGAGAATAAATTTCTGTTGTTTGAAGCTTCCCAGTTTTCAGTCATTTGTTACAGCAGCCATAGGAGAGTAATGCAATATTGACGTGAAATTAGTCGCTTTTCACTAGTTGGTATATTTTAAGCTTTTAGAGCTCCCAGTTTTCCCACCATTCAGGTAGAAAAACCTGGAGGCTATTCACATGCTCTTTCCTTGTCCTTGAAATATCCTCATCAACATACAAAATTTTCCCAGTGCCCAAATACATTGGACAAATATTCTGAAATCCATGTCCATAAGGGAGAAATGGAATGCATTTACTAGTATATATATTTTCTAACTCTATTAATCAAAGATGATTAAATCCACATCTATCCTTCTGAGCTCAATATGGAAAGACATTTTGCAGTATGTGCTGGAAATCCTCAGAAACTGAGACAATGTTTATTTAGGTTAAAAAAAAGGCTACTTTTCCCATGACAAAAGTGATTCTGATATGAAGTACCTACAAAGTACTCAACAACCTATTAATCCAAACGCAGTAAATCTCTTTTTATTTAGAATGGAGTTTCAAGCCACTGACAGGTGACTATTGATCCATACCTGCAAATTCATTTATGATTGGAAAAGTGTCCACATTACTCATTTTAAGGCCATTATTAGAGTACACATGAGATTTATGGTTTTTTCCTGTTCCTTCCTAATCATAGTAATAGATTTCATCCCTAACACAACAGCTAATGTTTATTGAATACTTATTATATGTCAGGCACTGTTCAAAAATGTTACACGTATTGTCATTTCATCATATCAGTTCTCTAATGTTGATGGTGATTATGTTATAACTATAATTTTACCAGTGGGAAAACTGAGGAACAGAGAGGTCACAAAAGCTGCCCAAGGATGCACAGGGAATAAGTGGAAGAGCAGTTTATTTCTCCTTAATCACAATGCCAGTGACTCACTGAGTGTCTGCCAGCTGGGGGTGTGCAAGAGACTGCTGACAAGCCATCTAGAGATTCTGAAGACAGCAAGTGGGTAGGTAAATACCTCTTAGCTGAAGCCAAACATACACAGTATACTTGTGCAGACACACACACACACACACACACACACACACACACACACACACACACAATTTTCAAGCTTCTGATACAGTATGCATCTGTGATGAACTGGATGGCTGAACACATCGTAGCGTCAGCCTTCTTCTTAAAGAGTTTTACATTTAAATTCATGACTGCAATAATAATTATTTCACAGAGTAAACAGTCCGCTCTTGAGTTTTCTGAACACCCCTGGGTTTCTGTAATTCATTTCCACAAACAACCAGGGTCAGTTTAGTAAAAAGTACACATCCCAGCTGAGCCAGGCTGAGTTGGTTTAGGCAGTGAATGCTGATGAAACTCACTTTTACACGATGTCACTGTTGAAACAGGCTCTACACAGTCTGATGCACAGTACATATATCCCACATTCCATGATCCCTGCTTAGACCTCTCACAGGTGTTCAAGGCAGGGTGATTTTTCCCCTTACAAGTTGCCGCTACTTCAGGTTTCCAGTGTTGCTGGGTTAAGGTGTGGGGATGGAAGATTCAGAAGTGGTTACATATTCACTACTCCTAAAGTTTCCTTCTAGGTGCAAGAGTGTCCACTAGCTTAGTCTTTCTTTCCCCTTTACCTGTTCTCTCATCTATCCAGAACTGGTATGCATAGTCAACTCTTGTCCCTTCTCTTTTCCTTTAATATTTGCTTGCTCAAAGATGTCATGTGTTCTCAAATGCTCTTGGATATGCAATAAGACTAATGATAGAAGTTCTGTTTCTATGGGATAGGTCTATGGTATTCTGTGCCTGGGAAAGGGGTCATCCTATTACTGGGTTGCTCTGCTATGCAGTGCATTGTGGAAATACCTAAATCTAATTTTCTGATCTATCCTTTCATTTTAAGTAAAAGTATTATTTGATTTCCATACACTTTTAAAAAAATATTTCTCAGCTTGTTATTGCTATGCTCCTTACTTTAAACACACACACACACACACACACACACACACACACAACATTGTAGCCAGGCCAGTGTGGCTCAGTGGGTTGAGCATTGATCCATGAAGCAGGAGGTCAGAATTCAATTCCAGGGCAGGGTTCAATTCCAGGTCAGGGCACAAGCCCGGGTTGTGGGCTCTGTCCCCAGTACTGTGTGTGCAGGGTAAATCTCTCTCATCGTAAATGTTTCTGTCTCTCCATCTCTCTTCCTCTCTGAAATTAATAAAAATATATTTAACAGACTGATGAATTTCAGAGGGAAGGCGGGGGATGGAGGATGGGGAGTGATTAACTGGGGAACTTGTATGCATATCTACATAGCCCAAGGACACAGACAATAGAGTGGTGAAGGCCTGGGAGGGGAGGGTGCAGGACGAAGGAGGTCAATGGTAAAAACAAACAAACAAACAAACAAAGGGAACATCTGTAATACTGAAATGAGTTTTAGGGACAAATAGGAAGGTTTAGGGAGTTTTAGGAATGAGGAGGGTTCATGGGAGAGGAATACATAATTGAGACTTGAAGACGTCAGGGTGTTTATCTTACTTGTACAGAAGAAAGAGAAATGCCACAGGCAGATAGAAATATTTCTTGCCTAAGCAATTAAAACAGCCATAAACCAAAGACAGACAGGGGTATGGCTGGCCTGAGCAATTAAAGTGACCATAAGTTAGACCAAAAGTAGCCCTGACGTGAGGTGCTGAGAGAGCTATAAGGTAAGGCTTTCTCTGCCAGCACAACTGGGAGAAAACCATAAGATAAATCAAAAGTGACTCCAACCATCAAGATAAGGGGGAGAAAAAGCAGGGGTGGGGGCACCACGTGGGCTTTGAGATTTGAAAGTAATTCAATGTAGCAGAATGACCAATGAGGGAGACATGGGCATCCCAAATTAAGGAAAGGGACCAATAAGAAAAGGTCAGATTCAAACAGAGAACTGCAGCATATATAAACCAGAGACAAAGGGACACGAGGGGGATTTTTTTTTATTTTCCCATTAGAGAGAGAGAGAGCAGGTTTTTCCTATTGGGGGTTTGGGGGCTCTCCCCATGGAACTGTTCCTTTTATAAGCTAATGAGGACAGAGCATCCTGGAATTTAGCTAGGTGTTCAATGTAATCATTTGTGAATATCATCCTCCAAGGTTATAGCCACAGCCTAAAGGGCTTTGAGACAATGGCTATAAAATGCTGCATAAAGATTCATTGTTCTTAAGATAGGGATCTCAAAGTATAACTGGAATAAATTAGATCCATAAACTCAAAATGCCAAATCATGAACTTTTTCAAATTGACAATAGTTTCTCTGCATCGTTTCTAATGATCTCTAAAAGGAAACCACCATAGGGTAAAGACTCAGGTGACCTCCAGGTTCTTGGTGAGTAGATTCTGAAATTTGATCAGTTGGTATTACTATTGCTTCCTTTTGCGACAGAGTGCAAATTCTGACAACTGGTCTACCACTGGCCAATTTCCCTGTGCTGGTCACTGTGACTATTAGAGGGAGATTGTACCATTCTGTCAGCACTTGCACTGCTAGAGGATTTCCTGGGACACAGCTTCGGATGCCCTAATTGTTCTGTGTTCTGTGAGGCTGAGCACCAAATCACGGGTCACTACCAGGCACCTTGTACCAAGCTTGGTTTAAACCAGTGGTTCTCAACCAGAGATGATTTTTCTCCCCCATGAGATATTTAGTAATCTGGAAACGTTTTGGTTGCCATAACTGGGGCAATGGGTTGCCACTGGCATCTAGTGTGTGGAGACCAAGAATGCTGATAAAAATGTAATACAGGGTACAGCCCCCACCACCCCCAAAACAAAGAGTTATCTGGCCCCAAATGTCAATAGGGCTGAGGTTGAGAAATCCTTGCTTAAATTGTTGTGGACCTGAAGCCAAACTCCAGGCTTTAGATAACATTATTTTTTTTATCTTAACGACACCGACTGTCTGATTAAATAAACTTTTTTCCAGTCATCTGAAATTCCCTAAACTCTTTCATTAGTGCAGCTAATATGACATTCACATGCCTCCCATTACTCATGGAGAAAAACAATTGTTATTTAGCAGAAGGTTAGTTTCCTTCTGAGCTAACAATGATTGAAGAAGCCATCTGGAACCTTTCTCACTAGAACAGAAAAAAAAATAGAACAAATGCTTATGCTGAGAGTCCCACTACACAGCAATGAGAGAATGAGGCAAAAGTTAAAATAAGAATGCAAATCAGCCCTAGCTGGTTTGGCTCAGTGGATAGAGCGTCGGCCTGGGCACTGAAGGGTCCCAGGTTGGATTCTGATCAAGGGCACATGACTGGGTTGCAGCCTCAATCCCCAGTGTGGGGTGTGTAGGAGGCAGCCAATCAATGATTCTCTCTCATCATTAATGTTTCTATCTATCCCTTCCTCTCTGAAATCAATAATAATAATAAAAAAAGAATGCAAATCAAATACTTGAAGAGTACAAAGGGGAAACGTTCACGTTGATTTAACCTGATTTGAAATTTCAAATTGAATAGAATGAGAGTAATTCGGGAGCACTGTGTGTGACTTTACCACCCTCTAAGTTTGACTCAGCAACTCCATTTATTGCAGAAGCTATTTTAACTTTAATTTTTAATAACAGCTTTGTAGGTTGGGCAGTCTCAGCATTATTACAATGAATATCATCAACAATAATTAGTTATTTTAATCCTATAATGAGCCATACATTAATATTCTTGAGTTGCTACTCAACTGGTACATAAACAAGACACATAATTCTCTGTAGCCTACACTTGACCATTTCTAAAATTCTCACTCCTTTCTCACTGTCCACAGAGAGCAGGTGCATCCTGTGGAGTTGATGCTGTGGTGAGAGATGTGACTGCCGCTGCTGATGAAGAACTGCTCCCGACTCAGGGCCTGTGGAGGTGAAGTCAGAACATGGGAAAGAAAATGTTCTCTGCTTCCAAATGTGCATTTAAGAATGTTAACTGGCACCAGGTTTGAAAAGTTCATTGATTTAGAACACCTATTCTAAGGCTTAAATTCTGGTTATACTACTTAGTTATTTATATAATACTAAAGAACAGGCTTAAAATTGTAAATAGTTTAAAATGATCTCTGAATAATTTATGGAAGCATAAATCCTAAAAAGATCATAGAATAACAATTAATGTATTTCATATGCTATTACCTGAGTCTTTACTGTAAGTATTTAATTTGTATTAGATAGTAAGTGTTTCATGATGAAGAAAGCTCACATTAAGTAGTTGACAAATGAATAAAGATGGGATAATATGCCAAGGCTTAAGAGTATTCTGTCCCTTTATTTTTTATTGATTTATAGAGAGAGGGGAAGAGAGAGGGATGGAGAGATAGAAACATTGATGAGACAGGAACATCATTGATCGGCTGCCTACTGCATGCCTCACACTGGGGATAAAGCCTGCAACCCAGGCATGTGCCCTGACAGGGTATCAAACTGGTGAGCTCTTGGTTCCTAGGTCGACGCTCAACCACTGTGCCATGCCAGCCAGGCACTTTCTTAATGATGGAAGGTCCTTATCTAATGCACTTTAAAGAATAAAGAGAATGTGGGACCAGTTCAGGCACCAGCAGTGACATTGGCACGGATGGCAGCCGGGGCAGCACTGCCATGGAGCCCACGCCTTCACCAGGTATCAGTACCTTCACGGTTACTACAGACACAGAAAGCACCGGTGGAATAGATGAGACATTGATACATGCCACAAAATGCCTACAGAGACTGAAGTCTGGAATATTCTACATTTATGTGAGATACATTTGGTGGAGACTGTGATCCCCACAAAGCAAGTGGGAGCAGAACCAGAAAAATATATACTTGTGTTTATAATTGTCTACAAAGTTTTGCATAGAGTTTGTTGTTTTCCTAGTCATGCTTTATTTTCTCCATAATCTAGGAGTCTAACAGGCCACGACTGGTATCAGAACAATTGTGTTTTTGTGTGTGTGTGTTTGTGTGTGTGTGTTTGTGTGTGTGTGCATGTGTGTGTGTGACTACAGTATGCACAACTCATCACACGGTATCTTTCTATAGAAATCTCATCATATTTTTGTGTATACATGCTGCCAATTTATTTGAAAAGGGATAGCCCTGGCTTTAAGCATGGAATAATGGACACTAAATATACATTAAGAAAATGTTTTGTTTTTCTTTTGGATTGATGGAAAACAAACATTTATTTAAGATACTTTTATGTTCTGAAAAACATACTGTATACTTCACAGGTTCCCCAGATTGCTCTGTTTATGGGATCTTTAATTAGCTCAACAATCATTTTCCAAATCTCTAGGCCAAGCATGTCAAACTCAAAGGCTAACAAGGTTTTAGTTTATGTGGGCCACAAAAAAACAAGGTTTTAGTTTATGTGGACCACAAAAAAACAAAAGCTTCAATTTTCATAGAAATGTAGGTTTACTTCAATAGAGACAAAGGGCTGAAATAAATGAGTAATCATTAACATAAAATAATAGAACATTTTAATAAAAATTAATATTTTTCTTGAACATTAACTTACCAGATACTGAATAACTACACAAATTAATAAGAGTAATGCAAATGAACCTATTTTTCTTGTTCTGCGAAAGCAAAATATTTCCTGTTGCGCACACTAAACAAGTCAGTACAAGACTAATGATGTGGCAATCAGCTGCTAAAATAGTCGAGGCTAGTATTAGTAGAGAGAAATGGTGCACCTGCGCATAAGGCGCGTAAGGGAAATGAATGCAACACGATTATACCAATCAGTCATTATCGAACACTGTAAGTTCATTATTAATAATTATGTATAACAGGATATTATAAAAATTAAGTTATGAAATTTTTATTAAAACGTTTCTTACATACCGTTACATTGGCTGGGCCATGAGTTTGACATGCTTGCTCTAGGGCAGGCCAAAGGAAATACTTCAAGTTTTATTTATAGCAGATAAGCCCACAACTTAAGTATTTCGTAACAACTTAACACCTATTGGTCCAGAACCTCTTCTCAAACTTCCAAAGCAGGTTAGATCCTGTCACCTTCATTTTCTTTTCTAGTCATTTCTCAGTCATCACTGAAACCCAATTTCACTGTAATAGGACACCATAGAGAAGTCGTTAGTGAACTGGTGTAGAAACCATGAACTACTTTGAGGTAGAGGTTTTTACAGTTTCCAATAAATGCCAGTAGTTCCCTCAATAATTTAAAATAACTCATCATTTACGAATAACCCTTTAAAACAACCCTGTGAGTTAGTTGTGCTACCTCCAGTGGGCTTTGGTGTCCAGTTTGGGAAAAGTAGATATATTTAAAAGAAAATGACAAATAAAGTAAAAATAGAGTAGTACTGGGTATATGTGCTAAAATGTTTACAAAAAATGGAACCCTGTTGACAATAATGCTCTTCATTATATACAAAAGCAAATAAAACTTGATGCTATCAAAGAAATTAAATGTGCAATAAATAAAAACCTCATTATTACGTGTATATAGTTCTAGACCAGGGGTGGGCAAACTTTTTGACTTGAGGGCCACAATGGGTTCTTAAACTGGACCGGAGGGCCGGAACAAAAGCATGGATGGAGTGTTTGTGTGAACTAATATAAATTCAAAGTAAACATCATTACATAAAAGGGTACGGTCTTTTTTTTTTTTTAGTTTTATTCATTTCAAACGGGCCGGATCCAGCCCGCAGGCCGTAGTTTGCCCACGGCTGTTCTAGACTAACATTTGCAAGCCAATCCTGTTTTATTTTTTTTCTATTTTCAGGAGACATTAATATATTATCTAAAACTGTTTGTACAATAAAAGTGAATAAAAACCAGATAAAAAAGTATTTTCCCTTTGATATAAGAGAAATTGTTTGCCTAAGAATTATTTCTGATTAAGATTTCATCAGTATAAAACTAAGCCATATTAATGATTTTCTATTTGTATGTAGCAGTAATAAGAAATTTAATCTAACAATCTTAGCAAATAAAAGTGCAGCACAACCAAAGAGCCGTGTTTGTTCCCTTATAAGCAGATGAGATATCAAAAAAATAAATGAAAAACAATACTTAAATATTTCCTGAATAAGATTTAATTTATATATGCATTTCCCTAATGCCCCATTTTATGTTCCTAGATGTTTCCAAATATCATTAGAAAGTTTTGTCCTTTATTATATTGCTGTCTTTTATATAATGTAATGCAAACATCAAACATGAATATAATCATAAATACATAGAACACATTATTGTAGTGCTAAAATGAATAGCAATTGTGTATGTGTGTGTATTTGTGGGTATGTACATGTTCCATCCTCTATAGCCATCTTTCTCTGTTAACTGCTGCACCCAGTCTTCAGCTGGTACCTGGGGTCGAGTCTCACAGGGAATTCGGAAGATCTAGCACTCACGTTGGCAGGTGTCCTGGCCACGGCCCAGCTGCCCCAGAACCCTTCTCTATCCAGCATCCCAGGAAGGGGCTCAGTGGATGCGCCAGCCTCTCAGGGGTTATGAGGCTCTAACTTAACTGTTTCAAGGCCCACTATTCCTCTAGCAATCTAGAGAGCTTCATGGGGCTTCACACCAAATAATTTACATCTCAGTGTGTGTCCTGGTTTCTGCCCTAGAGCCTAACAGTTTTGTTGCTCCGGGTCAAGCACAAATATGCTTTTCTATTGCAATTCAGATCCATGGTGATGCACATCTTATTTTTGGGTGTAACTGGTTCTTTTTTTTTTCTATTTTACCTAAATTTGGTGATTGGAGGATTGAAAAGTAATAGTCTACCATATTAAGCAGCCTCGACTTGGCCAGATGTTTGCAGAGCAGGAGAAAAAAGAATCGGGTTTTCAAACATAAACAGTATGAAATATATTATATCAAAGGCTTAAATTAGTTTCTTATAGTTTTTCATACAGGGTAGATTAAAGCACTAAACTGGATCTCAAATGTAGAAAGGGTATAAAGAAAATACAGGAAAGTGATGAACATACTTTAAATATTAAAGTGTAAGAAAAGATGATTTTGTTTTAATAAATGACCCCCCCTCAGGATAATGAATGTCAACAGAAAGCAAGTGCATAGAAATTGGAAGCAGCTCTGAAAACTTATAAATGCTCTTAATCCAATTGATAACTGCCTGACATTAAAGCTTTATGTCGGGTCTGGAGAGCGACACAGGGGCACTTGCAGCAGGCTAATAATCCGGTCCTCATTTAAAGCAAATATGAAAAAAAGATATTCAGTAGAAGACAGAACTTCTTTCTATAAATGCTCATAGTACATAAGCTTGAAATAAGAGGTTAATGGTTGATAGAGAATGTAAGATTATGGTCTACTTTAGCAAGTACAAAGTCCCATACTCAAGAAATGATATGTGTGTATGGCTATATATTCTGCTTATTCACTTAGCCCTTCTCTCTAAGTCCATCATGTCTACATTCTCTACTTTCTCAATACAATCAATGAAATCAAGTTTTGTGGATATACATTTATATTTTTCCAAAATTTAACCTCTGTTTCTTTCTTTTGAAATAAAATATATTTTATTTACATATATATTTTTAATTTTTATTTTGAAATAATTTCATACATACATACTAGTAAAAACATTGCAAAATCAGTACAGAGCCTATTTACATATCCAGCTTCCTCAAGTGGCAATACCTTACAAAACCAAAGTAAATTTTCAAAAAGAGCAGATTAACATTGATACAGTACTGTTAACCAATATAGACATTAAAATTTCATAAGCTCTCATTAGGTTCATTTTTCATCCTAGAATTCAGTTCCGGATCATGTATTGCATTTAGTTGTTTGTCTTCATATTTTCCTCCATCTGGGATAAATAATGGGGGGGGGGTGAAGAAGAAGAACCCTGGCTAATGTGGCTCAGTTGGTCATCCCATACACCAAAAAGTCATGGGTTCAATTCTGGGTCAGTGCACATACCGGGCTGCAGGCTCGATTCCCAGTGTGGGGCCTGCAGTAGGCAGCTGATTGATAATTCTCTCTCATCATTGATGTTTCTATTTATCTCTCTCCTGTACTCTCTGAAATCAATAAAAATATATTTTTTTTAAAAAGAGTTGTTGTAAGAACCAAATGAGTGGTAAAACTTTATGTGTAAATCAGATATTGCACCTGGCATTTTGTAACAGTGATGTAAGGGCTCAGTTAAAAATAGATAAAGAATAAGAGGTATTAATATATAAAGAAAATTTTGTATTTATTACTGAGCTGCCTAAACAAGTTAGAATTTTTCTAGGAGAAAGGGGGAGGCTGATGAGCTCTCAAGGAAATACTCTGAGAAGACTGACTTAAAGCCTTCTTATATAAACCAAAACTTGACCAAGGAAGTGATCACGGAACTTTAACCCTCTCCAGGACTCAATATCATGCAGATCTAAGAAAACATGTGGGAATGTGACATGGGTACACCTTCCAAGAACGTTGAGTACATTTCTTAAAAGATCTAAAAATTTATAAAATGAAAAAGAAAATTTTAGCTTCCTTGTCTCTTCCCTTTACTTCTTATGTAAGCAAATCCTATTGATTTCACCTTTTAAATGTTTTAAAAATATGCCCATATAATCACTTTTACCTCTACCATCCTGCTACGTGCCACCATTACCTTTATTTTAATTGCATCCTGATTGGTTCTACCTCCTCCTTCCATTCAGTGTTTTATCTCCCAGTAGCAAAAATTATTCATTGAGACAGAAGACATACCTTCTATCAAAACCATCCGATGGTTTCCCAACCAATCATAATACCGTGAAAGATCATATGGTTCTGACCTAAATTATCCAATCCCTGTTACCATTTTAAAAATTAGACTCCCTTATGGTCATAGAAGCCACACTGACTCCAAGCTTGTACCCAACAGGCACGCTTATGCTTTTCCTCATCCACAACAACACTTCTCCCACATAACCACGTGGCTCCAAGTTTTCCCTCCTTCAGATCTTGGCTAAACTTTCTTCTTTCAGTCAATCTTTCCTTAACTTTTGTGAGAGAAGCAATTTTTGTCTGTTTTGGTCCCTGCTACATAGATAGTGTCTGGGGTGGTTTCTGACATGTAATAAGCCCTCAACAAATATGTAGTGAACAAAGAAATTGCACTGGCTTTTTTATTAGCTACCTTTTGATAACTAGATGTAGCCATGTTAATTCCGTATGTCAACCGTGACTGACGTTAAAGGTTATGTCTTAATTTCAAACTGAATTCCAATATTAAGTTTCTCTCTGTTGCGTAGATTATTCTGCTAAAATATAATTGCAGAAATTGGATTCAACTGAACTGAAATAGTAATGTTATCCTGGAGCTTAATATATATTAGCAGCTCTTAATGCTAATGAACAGAAGAATAATAGAAAATATTCTGTGTAATCCGCTTGCAAAATATAATACACTAGTCAAATGCTTTGTAAACTGCTAATGAAAAAACAAGAGGCAATTATAAAGTGATGGCCATAGGGCTGCACATTTCAGGGCTTTCATTTCAGCAAGTGGTGTTAGCATTCCCGAACCTGTAATGCACTGCACGTTCTGCCTGTAACGAAAGTGCTAAGTGCACCCCCATTGCCTTTTTTGAGTGCAAAATTGTTTATCCATTATAACAAGCATTATACCCATTAACAACAAATTTCTTTTCACAGACCCTTCTCATCCAAGGACATTTTTGATTACTTTAAGCACTCTTTTTTTCTGTATAACATTAGAAATTCTGAGGAATGAAGCACGTAGCATAAACAATTCAGTTTTCCAGTTTTCCTAACTTCACACTTGGAGTTGGAGAAGGGATGATATCCCATAGTTCAGAGGTTTCTCTCTCTTTGAGGACAGTAGCTTTCCTTAGCAACCAGCCATTCTAAAGAATTGTTTCTTCCTTTTCAAAAATGTCTCCCCCGAAAAACATTTGATCAGAGTCCACTTAGCATACAGCACACTGTAGATTGAATTTGTGGACGTGCTTAGCCGGAATGTGCCGTCAGCATTCTTTGTATTAGAAGACCGAACTCAGACTTATGTTTAAAAGAGAGAAGACAACATCTATCATGATTTAAAAATAATAATTCTCCAGAGAACATGTGTATATACAAAATAGAACCACATTGTTGACTAAGGGATCCTTGCAGGGGTGATTGCTCTAGGATCATAATATGATCTCACAAGTAATTAAGATCATCAGAAGTGTCTCCTCAAACTCATAAAATAATATTCCAAAATATATTTTCCAGAACAGATGGATCACATACACTAGTCTAAAATCAGCTAACTAAATTAATTAATTTAAAAAAATGAAAATATAAAATCAGTTAAATAAATATATACACATTAACATATTGGTATTACTTGAATTGTTTTTGTTCTTTAACTCACTTCAGTGTCCTTTCTGATTTTGACTAATTCCCCCTATGAAGTGATCACTTATCACTCTCATACGCCAGGTGTTGAATCTGAGGCTAGACTTGCCAGAGGTTACTGAAATGGGATCAGATATTCTAGGAAGTTAGCCACCTCCTTAGTGATAGCTCCAAGCTACAGTTATGTTGATACTGAATTCTCTGCATTTCCCCAAGATGAAAATAAACAAATATCTATGGTAACAATGTAACTTAAATATTACCAGTGCTTTTGGAATGCTAACTCCTCTTCTACACGTGCATTTAAGAGATTTAGTGGCCTAATATGCTTTATTCTGTATGATTCAAACATGCTTATTGCAACCATCCTGCTCTGGTAAGAGTGTAAATAACACGGTGCAACCTCAGCTCGGTGCACTGCATCCACCTCTAGAGTCATGACTAAAAGTGTCCTTTGAGTCTAACTTTCTTCATTTAAAAAACAAAGACCAATACACGAAAGGAGCACTTTTATTTCCCAAAAGTAACACCCTGGAAAGTTCTGATGTAGGACTTCATTAGGTAAGGTATCTTCAAGTGAATAATTGACTCACTCACCAGATGATTTCTGGAATGTTTCTGTGAAGGCAGCCCCATATGTTTTCATCTTCAGGTACCAGGGGGTAACATCCCTTATGGATGCCCCTATGTCACTGTTCCGCTTCCACAAGCACAGTGCAAACAGACAGCTCCTCAAGTAGAATGGATGCCTTTGTAGCATTTGTTCATTAAAGAGTTTCTTAGGCAGTTACGCATTTCTAAAAACAAGTTTCCAGTCATCATAGACAGAAAGTGGAAAATGGAAATATGCTAAATCATTTGCCAGCTAAAAGATGCCAATCTTAAGTAGTTATTACTGAGAAAATTATAGATATGATTATTTTATTTAAAAGGTTATTGGACAAGTAGTATTAGTTATATACCATAAGAGTGACTTTCATGTTATTTTCTTTATAGGGCCCATACTCTTTTCCTATGAATAAATGCAATATTAAAGGAATTTAATTGGGAATTTGAGTTATCTAACATAATTCTTTTTTAAAATTTTTTTCTTTAAAGATATTACATATATGTTCTTTTCCCCCCATTGCCTCTCCCACCTCCCCACCCCCCACTCATGCCCTCACCCTCCCTGGTGTCTGTGTCCATTGGTTAGGCTTATATGCATGCATACAAGTCCTTTGGTTGATCTCTCCCCTTTACCCCCACCCTCCCCTACCTTCCCTCTGAGGTTTGACAGTCTGATTGATGCTTCTCTGTCTCAGGATCTGTTTTTGTTCATCAGTTTATGTTGTTCATTATATTCCACAAATGAATGAGATCTGGTGATATTTATCTTTCTCTGACTGGCTTATTTCACTCAGCATAATGCTCTCCAGTTCCATTCATGCTGTTGCAAATGATAAGAATTTCCTCTTTTTTACCGCAGCATAGTATTCCACAGTTTTTTAATCCACTCATCTGCTGATGGGCACTTAGGCTGTTTCCAAATCTTAGCTATTGTAAATTGTGCTGTTATGAACATAGGGTGCATATATTCTTTCTCATTGGTATTTCTAGTTTCTTGGGATATATTCCTAGAAGTGGGATCACTGGGTCAAATGGGAGTTCCATTTTCAGTTTTTTGAGGAAACTCCATATTGTTCTCCACAGTGGCTGCACCAGTTTACATTCCCACCAGCAGTGCACGAGGGTTCCTTTTTCTTCACATCCTCACTAGCACTTGTGATTTGTTGATGATAGTCATTCTGACAGGTGTGAGATGGTACCACATTGTCATTTTGATTTGCATCTCTTGGATGATCAGTGACTTTGAGCATGTTTTCATATGTCTCTTGGCCTTCCTTATGTCCTCTTTTGAAAAGTATCTATTTAGGTTCGTTGCCCATTTTTTGATTGGGTTGTTTATCTTCCTTTTATTAAGTTGTATGAGTTCCCTGTAAATGTTGGAGATTAAACCCTTATCGGTGATAACATTTGCAAATATGTTCTCCCATGCAGTGGGCTTTCTTGTTTTGTTGATGGTTTCTTTTGCTGTACAGAAGCTTTTTATTCTGACATAGTCCCATTTGTTTGTTTTCTCTTTAGTTTCCATTGTCCTTAACATAATTCTTTAGCATGAAAAGAAGTCTATGCATTCTTCTTCCAATTCATATAATTTATAAATTGTAACACTGAGAGATTGGCCTACTTTTTCTGAATATCAATGCCAAAAAGACAAACCCTGCCAAGCAACTTAATGAGTAATCTTAATGCTGTCTCTGCCATCCATATGCTATCTCTCCCTGAGGACATCTACATTATGTCTTTAAAAATTACAGAAGTTTGTATACCCATGAAAATTACATGTATGTACGCCAGTAAAGAAAAATAATATGGTCAATTTATAGCATCCATACATTTGTTTACAAGTAGGTTACATTTGTTTACAAGCACACACCCTTCATAGTTTTTAACAATTTTAGCAATGAACATATGATACTGACAGACACGTCGCCTTCTGGAAGGAGAAAGATGAATACCCTGCACATTGATTAAAAGGATTTGAGGGAAATCAAGGTGAATAAAATGGTGAAAGTGACACCTTTGTATGTTCAATAGAAATAAGGTTCTCTCCTTGGTTGCCTACCACTTAGAAGGAATTGGACGAGAGGTTGCAAGTTGAGTGACATGAAGCAGAATCAAAGATGGGACAGTGTCCAGGGATGGCGCACTCTCCCCTGGGGAGGAAATCCTACTCAAGGTCACCCTAGAAGTCACCCTCTGGTCCACTGCATTGTGACAACCAGCACTAAGATCTGTCCAGAGCAGGCAGCAATCTGGACACTTTCCACTTGCAGTTACAGAGATGCACACCTACACTAAACATAAAGGAAATTTAAGACGGGGTTGGGCAGAGTCCAGGCAAATGGTCAATCTTGTGCTGGTTCCTGTGGGAGAAGAGGGGAAAGGTATGCTATGCTTATAAAGGGAAAATGACATCATCTGGGACATCTTAGGGCTCAGGGCCTCCTGCTCTCCTTAGATTTATTGGGGGCAGGGGTGACACTGAAGTGTCTCCGGATTTCTGTGCTGGCCAAAGGGCACTTCAGCTCTCTTTGAGAAGATTTCTCTTATAGAGATAAATTTACATGGGAAAAGATATAGATGAGATATTGACTAGTAATCAACTTCTTATAACCTTGGATTGGGATTATAATGCCAGTGATGTTGACCCACTAAAGAATGTGAAACAGACCAACCAAAACATATTCTTCCCATAAACAAAAGAATATGTTTATTCTGGAAAACTCCCCTAAATCTTATGTAGAAACCTGGCAAGATTTAAAGAGATGTCTTGATAATAGGGCAGCAGATACCCTGGATTAAGGTAGGCTCCTAGAAAAAGGTTACAACTGTCTAAGCCAAACCCGAGTCACCCACACTGCCTGACCCTAAGCCAGAAGGCTATGTGGGTGTCACTGCTGAATCAAGGAAATCTCCAGCCAGAAATAGACAGTCAGTAATGATGTCCTCATAGTTCGATATAGGGCTCGAATAGACTCATTAGAAGTTTGATAGAGGCATTGGAAACTGAAAATAAATCCGCCTTGCTCACTGGCTGCCAGCCACCCTCCACCACCACATTAACCTCCTACACCCACCTTAGATGCTCTAAGAAAGAGGTGATTGGGGGTTAGGACCAAGATCTCACTGACTCCAAAGAACACTGAGGTTATGTACATGCATGCAAGTATGCAGGGAATTTTTACCTTGGAAACTAACAACTGAAGGTTAAGCTACAGCAGAAACAACGTGGACTACCACAGGGAATGATTTCAGGGAACGGTGTGTGAGTGTTTATGCATCCGTATGTCTAGTGCAAGCAGTGACTCAGCCCATTTGCCATGCTGGCCATGTTGAGTCTGAGTGCAAGTTGTAGGAAGGCCATGGACTCAACTCTGCTGGAGAAAGACCAGGCATCATCAGCTGGGGAGACACTCAAGGGAGAAAAGCAGCAAATTGTCACAGAGGGCTGAAGCAGGCAACAAGCCTGTGAACGGAGGTGAAACGCGTAGAAGCAACAATTCCCAGAACTCACCGTGGCAGAGGTGGAAAACCAGGGAGGGACTCAAAGAGCAGGAATAAAGCATCCAGCAGTATATAGAGGTGACGCGTAAATAGTACCGCTGCAATAACAGAATCCCCACAGAGCTAAGAAAAGTGATTCCTCGGAGCCTTCAGAACTTATCTCTAGCCTTATTATGTTTCCTCTGCCCCTGTTCCACACTCCCAAGCACCAGGATACCTGCGCCTCCTTTACTCTGGCTTCTATGCCCTTTCCAGGATGGAGACTCCTTTGTGTGTAGTTTTCTAGTGTCAACGCTTAGCTGATTGTTCACGGCCTTTTCTCTGTCTCTGTTCCTAGCATTTAAGCCCATGTTTTATTCATCAACTTGGCATGTCACTCTCCACAGGAAGGTACAAATAGGCTCTTCTGTGACCACCTCTTACTTGTCCCACAGGGACAGTTATTTCCTCTTGCTGTCCCCCCTCCCCCAGGTAGAATTGTCAAATTTGAGGATCAGAAACAAGATGTGACCGCCCAAGTAGACCACATTAACAGAGAGAACATTTGACTCAATTTTACTTTATGGGCCTTTTGTGAGGACAGTGAGCCTTGTTTAGACCAATGTGTAGGGCCAAAGTGTAAGTACTAGTTGGAATTCTATCTACGAAGGAAACTATGTAAGATAATGTATAACATTCTAGAAGGAAAAAATGGATGATGCTAATTTTATTACATTTCAAAACTCCAATCATGGATATAAAAATCCAAATTCACTTATCTCCATGAACAATTACTGAATTATGCATTTGTATAGCATTTGTTTCTATGGGCTCTAAGTAGTAAATGTAATCTACAGAATATGCAAATGAACACTTTTATATTCAAAACATTTTTAATAAATACATATGTTTTTTCCCATTTAGGTAATAGTCCCAAACCCAGCCAGACATGAAATAGTATTTTGACGGAGGGTCTGTTTGGTGCAGAGAAACGGTGCTATTTTTCCTCCTGTTCAAAATAAAATGTGCTTTTTCTTTTGTTTAATTCACAGGGTGCTTCATTATCAATGAATATTCTTTATTCTCCTGTGTTTTATTATATCGATCCATGGGAATGGTATTTATTTCATTGGGAAAATTTTCTTCATCCAGATACATTTAATTTGCCCGTGGCCAACCCAAGAAAAAAGAAAAAAAGTCTGCTTATAAGTCAATAAATTTCATTTAACTTATAGAAACTCTACTTAGTTTAACGTGATAAACAGTTATAAGGAACAAAGTCCTGTTCATGGTCAGCTAGTTTGGACATGTCTGCAATGAATTTCAGAAACGAGCATGCAACAGGCCCTTCTGGTTGACTCTGTACTGTGATAGAGATACATCATTTGGATGCAATTTCTCTAGTAAATCTCTGAGAAACTAGAAGGGCTGCTCTGTAGATTGGCTCCTAAAAGAGAAGAGATTATAAAGACCTATAGCATTCACTAAGGTTCATTTTTAAATGCTCTACTCAGTGACTCTTTTTTTCTTACCAGGCCATTAATAATAACATTATTGGGAGAATAGCAGAACAGCAGGCCAGTAATGACTTGACAATTAAATAAATAAATACTCTCTTTCCCAAAAGAAAGAAACTGCAATATACAGAGACTTTGAAGACCAAGAGAGGAATCTCCCTCTATTGAAATCCAATCTCACACATTTGCCTACCATTAGTTGAACAGTACCCAAGACACATTTTTCTAAAACATTTAGAATGAATGTTAATGGTACTGAAGCATTATCCTAATTTTAAATGCTTTATCAAAAAAATTGAGAATCAGCTGCAGGCCAGTAATGACTTGACAATTAAATAAATAAATAAATACTCTCCCTCCAAAAAGAAAGAAACTGCAATATACAGAGAGACTTTGAAGACCAACAGAGGAATCTCCCTCTATTGAAATTCAGTCTTATACATTTGCCTGCCATTAGTTGAACAGCACCCAAGACACATTTTTCTAAAACATTAAATGAATGTTAATGGTACTGAAGCATTATCCTAATTCTAAATGCTTTATCAAAAAATTTTAGAATTGGCTCGGCGGGCATGGCTCAGTGGTTGAGCATTGACCTATGAACCAGGAGGTCACAGTTCTATTCCCGATCAGGGCACATGCCCAGGTTGTGGGCTCAATCTTCAGTGTGGGGCGTGCAGGAGGCAGCCTGTCAATGATTCTTTCTCATCATTGATGTTTGTATCTCCCTTCCTCTCTGAAATCAATAAAAAAAATATAGTTTTTTAAATTGAGAATCAATTTTTTTTTCTTAGATCTACATTGCTTTAAAAAGAAAGAAAAACAAATATACTGAGAGGATTGAGGGGAGGTATAATTCATAATAGATTTCAAACAACACTAATTTAGTTTTACTAAAATCTTCATCTGGTTTCCTTTGTTCCTGTGGCTAACTGCTTGCCCTGGACAGAGGCGGGGTACACTTCCATTCTATGCAATAACAAATTTGATGTGTAAGGAAACATTGCCAAGAGATAGAGCTTAAATGTTCCCACCACACAAAAGAGGTGACAATTATGTGACATGATAGAGGTGTTGGCTAACGCTGAGGTGGCAAGCACATTACAATATAGAAATGTGTCAATTCAACACACACCAGTTGTATACTTTAAACTTGCAAAATGTTATATGTCAACTATATCTCACTTAAAAGCGGGTTGTATATTAACAAAAGATTACAAGTAATTATAGGCAAAATTCTCATAGATAGAGGCAATAACAGAGCCTAAGTATAAGTAAAAGAGCAAAGAGATGCCATGTTGTCAACAAACCAACAGTATGTAGTAATTTTAAAACAGGATTGCAAATTGGTTGGCAGTCTTCTTCTAAAGAGTGCCATTTCCTAAAATCTGAGTGGGCTAATAACTGCTTCAATCCGTTCAGATGTTATACTATCTGACTAGTATAACAGAAGTTATGCCACATCGCTGAATTGGTTTTCTAGGGCTGTCATACCAAATCATGACACACTGGTGCTTTAGACAACATAAATGTATTTTCCCACAGTTGTGGAGGCTGGAACTCCAAGCTCAAAGCGCTGGTGGGGTTGATTTCACCTGAAGCCTCTCACCTTAGCTTCCGGACAGCTGCTTTCTCTCTGTTTCCTACTCTATGTATAGGTATCCCTGGTGCTGCTTCCTCTTCTTGAAGGGACACCCATTTTATTGGATTAGGACCTCACCTGATGACCTCATTTAACCATAATCACCTCTTTAATGTCCGTGTCTCCAAACATAGTCTCATTGAGTGTGAGGGCTTCAACCTATGTATTTAGGGGGGCACATCTGTCCATAGCAATGACTTTGAGGCTAAGGTATAGTAGACTATGCAGCTTCCACCTTTATTGCTGGAATTTTATTTTATAGCCTTGAATCTCATTTAAGAAGTTCAACTACCAAAAACGGCGCAGGGTCAATGCAGAGAGTAGCCATTTCTTGTTTTAAGTGAGACTCTAGGTGTGCATATGGGTCTATATAGGTTCCATGGATATGAAAATGTTGCAGCATAATGGGACTGACCTCTGGACTTTCTATCTACTGGGACTAAAATTGGAATGACTGGGTCTGATAAGTCAGCTAATTGTAAGATTGAATTTGAAAATGAATTCATGAAAAAATGAAAATGTGAATACGGTTATGTCCCAAGACTGGGTCCTTTGCCTCTTCAGCTATGTTTGTACTCTATGTGATATCATCCAGTGATGTATTTTTAATTTTGATAACATTCAGAATGTTGTCTCCAGCATAGCCTGAGCTCTAAACTTCTAACTTGTATTTCAAATTCCCAATCCGCATATGTTCATCACCCAACTTTTTAATCAACTAAATATGAATCCCCCAAGTCAGTTATTAAAACACATAATTTTCCCACACAGGAGCTCTAAACTTCTAACTTGTATTTCAAATTCCCAATCCACATATGTTCATCACCCAAATCTTTACTTTTTAATCAAGTAAATATGAATCTCCCAAATCAGTTATTAAAACACATAATTTTCCCACACACTCAGACCAGTGAAAAACAGTGTCCAGACTCACACTTAGGTGCCTTCTTACCATCTAGACCAGCGGTTCTCAACTTGGGGGTCGAATGACCTTTTCACAGGGGTCGCCAAAATACATCCTGCATATCAGATATTTACATTACGATTCATAACAGTAGCAAAATTACAGTTATGAAGTAGCAACGAAAATAATTTTATGGTTGGGGGTCACCACAACATGAGGAACTGTATTAAAGGGTCGCGGCATTAGGAAGGTTGAGAACCACTGATCTAGACAATAAAACACTAGCCCAAGGCATGATTGTTTCTCACTTGAACACTGCAATGTCACTAGCTTGGTCCTTCCTATGGTATCTCTTGCCCCTCTACTATCAACAATCCACTGATGGTTCAAGGAGATTTAAAAAAAACAACACACAATTTACATCATTTTCATTCCCTGCCAAAACACTTCAATGGCTGCCCATTGCAGTGGAAACTAACTCTAGGTCCATTACTTTATTCTACAGAGACTTACTTGATTTCCACCATTTTTTCCTTTACTACACATCTGCATTTTTCCTTTCCTCATCATGACAGGCTTCCCCTTATCCTTCCACTCACAGCAGGAATTGGATCAAACACTGTGCGCTGTAAGGCCTGACTGTGAAAACCCCATGTCCTTTCGCATTAGAATAATATTTGGCTTCTCCTTGCTGTTTCCTTAACCCTAATGTCACACACACACACACACACACACACACACACACACACACACACCTGAATCTGTTTGTTCTCCCTTTTTTACTTGGAATGTACTTCACCTCACAACAAACCTAGGAAAAATAGAAACACTGACCATTGACTGTCATGCTCAGCATCTAGAAGAGGAACCAGCACATACTAGTAGCCAATGCATCACAGAATATGTATTTCCAAAATGGACTAGAATAAAAGAAATTTATTCATGAACATATTGTAAAACACATGAGACTTTTGGAAGCAAAAGGCCTATTAGGAAACAAAATTTCAAGTGCTAGTTAAGTATGTATTTGCTATGTGGCCTTGAACTTCTTTGAACACTTGTATGTAAGTTGAGATAACGAATACCTTCCTAGCAGACTGATAAAGGAGTTAAATTGTAAGTGCATTAAGTATCTGAGAACGCATCCTAGATTCTATTAAGTACCATGCACATATAGGATAATGCTGTATATGATATATGTGTTATTTTAACTTTTATATTATTTAAAAATGGGATTTCAACTAACTTTACAAAAGGATTTGAAGTTTCTAAAATATTTCTACATTATTTATTATTTACAGAGACCACAAAAATATTGGGTGGTATATTTTTGGCTTGCTTTAGTATTAGTGGAAATTCTCAAAAAAATTTTAACATGGTTAGACTTATCATTCTGCCTGCAAGACTTATGCATCATAATCAGCTCTACCTTTTCTCTATCCTGACATATGGTAAATAAAATATTATTTTTCCAAAATAGCCTTATACAAAATATATCAAGGAAAGACTAGAAACATGACAGTCTTCTTCTTCAATCAAAAGTACTAAAATTCTTTTGTAAAACTATATATAAATATTCATGGAATTCCTAAGCACAAACTTATATTCCATTTATTTTTATGAGTAACAATTTAGTGAAAGTATTATATATGTACAACTTTGACTATATAAAAGCAGATGGTTTCTACAAAATGTCATTCAAATGAACAATTCTTAAAATCATTTCATAAAAAGCACTCTCTATCACTTGGATGAATCTTTACACAATTTAAAATAAGTTTGCCCATACCAAACATTTAAGGTTAAGAGCTTAAAACAAAATCCAATGAAATAAAGCGGAGTCAAGTCTTCTTCCATTTCTCATCTCTGTGTTTTTCTTTATCAAGAATAATGATATTTTTTTTCAACAATACTCACTAGCAATAATTGGCTAAGCCAAAACTGAGAGAAAAATAAGAATTAAGAACAGTAACACAGAAAAATAAGAGACTTCATTTTCTCTTACAAAAGGTTAATTACAATGTGTAAAAACCAGCTAAAATCATTCAATTCCATGTAATAATTGGTTTCAGAGGTCAATTAATTTACTTACCTTTAGTAGCCATTTAAAAAATTGGTTTTGACCAACATGAGAACTTGTTGATATATGTGAATAATCTATAAAATAGAATATGTAAATTTGTATTCAATATTAATGAAAGTTGAAATATACAATATTTGCTGTCATTATCTTTATATTTTGTTACAAATTCCCTTTTCCTCAGTCATCTCTAAGTGATCAATGTCCCTTGTCCTGTCTTAATTACACTTCCCTGTACCACATGTACCCAACAAAAGCTTGTCTTAAACAAACATCCAAGAGGTTTTTTTCCTACATGTTCATACAATCTTGCCTTAAGTAATAAGTACGTTCATGCGTATGGGTGGGTATATGTGTGTAAATTATATTTCATTTAGTATTCATGTAGAGAAAAGCTTATGCTAAAATCTGTGGTAGTTGTTGGATATGATACATTACTACCCTTAAAGGCATAAAACTAACAAGATCCTCCCCTTGTTGAAAACATAGTCATCTATAATATGTAATCTATACTAACAGTCCTAAACTACAGTTGTCAAAATTCTGCACGATGCAGTCTCCCTCTGTCCTCAGGGTCTCTGTGCAGGTAGTTCCTTAGACCTATTTTTATGTTTTTTCCCCTGTTCTTATCCAATTCCTTGATTTCTTATTCTTCACTCAAAAATAGGCATCTTCTCAAGGGATTATCCATAATTCCACAGGCAATAGAGAACCATAGAGTATGTTATTCTTATACGGGCCCTGGTCAGGGCGTGTGCAGGAGGCAACCTATTGATGTGTTTCTCTCACATCGATGTTTCTCTCTGTCTTTCCCTCTCTCTTTCACTCTCTCTCAAAATCAAAGGAAAAAATATCCTCGAATGAGGATTAAAAAACAGGCTAATATACTAAGTGTCCCTCCAACCATCCAACTGGTCATTCTGACGCTCACTGACCACCAGAGGGCGGATGCTCAATGCAGGAGCTGCCATGACACGCACCGGCCATTTACAAAGGAATGGCACCACGGACCTGGCACCGACAAACCAACACTCAGCTTCCCCCAAGTGGGACACAAGCCCCGCCACCACCCTGGAGCGACACCCCACCAAATCGCAGCCAATGCTGCCAAGACACCATGGCGCAAAATGCAGCCCACAGCCCAGCCCAGCCTGGAAACGGTCACTGTGGGCGCCGGGTAATGATGTCACATAACAACGCCACCCGGCTTTCTCTTCCTAGCGACTAGCCTCCTTGCAGTTTCTTCAGCCCAGGAACACAACTTGCTTTATAGCCAGGTGCAAACATTTCACACTTTATCCAAATGTCTGTGACACATTTTCCTGTGCCTCATCTCATTTGATCCTCACAGAAGTCCTGGAGTAGGTAGATAGGAGACTTGGTAGAATCCTATTTCCTTTTCATTAACCAGAAAACAGAGATTTAGAAAGCTTAGAAACTTGACCCGACTGGAAAGAAGTAAGAAATGGTGGACCTTGAAAATGACTTCAGGTTTTCTCACTGCGCAGAATATAGTCAAACACTGCTGCAGTTAAATATTTTACCCTTTGTTCTCTCTGGGTGATCTACAATAATAATCTGCTTTGTGTTGATATTTACTACTGTGTTGCTGACAATTACCTGAAAGAGAAGTTGGGGTGCTTTACTGGGCTGGAAAAAGTTTAGCTAAATCAGAAAGCAGGTCTAATTAAGCAAGTTTATTCTGTACATATAAAAGGCTAAGTTGACTCCTGCATGCACAATTCATATAAAGCTCTTGCTGGCGCCAATCCAATTGCACATGTGTGTTTTGATAACACACCTATGTCCTGAACATTTGCATTAGTGTTTTTAATTAATGTAATATGGTTTCAAGTTGCAATTATTTTAAAGTGTATGGGAAAGGAATGCTAATTATGATGTGCTCTATTTTTCTGTCTTTAGTCAAAGGCAAAACATTGTAATACAAGCAATAATACTTCCTGAGATGTGGGATCTGAGTGTTGATACTATGGACCATTATAAATTCAATTTGAAAATTACACATACTTTAATATCTGGTATTTAATGACTAAAAATATGCATCCAGTTTAAAATAAATAACATTTTATCCCAATCAAATGTCTGAGGTTGCTCTTTTGATAACATCAGTTAATATAGAACTTTTTTAAAAACCAGGAAGTGTAGAGTTTATTATTTCTTGTAATTTTATATATGACCTTTATGTTTTAAAGGAGCTAAGTTTAAAACCAGCATATTTAATGCTTTTATAGATATTGCATGTTTCACTACTTGCAAAATATGTTGTATGCAATTGTACAAAATGTGATCCAAGAAACTATGGCCTCCCAAGGATTATATTCTTCTATTTTATAGGCTGTGGTTTGTCAACATCTGCTCTTTTGGAATGCATTATCTAAGATCTCAGGTATTGGAGCAAAACTGAAATAAAAATAGTTCTTTCTTAAATATCTAATTGCAATACAGTATTGTTTTGAAAACACATTCATATAAAAATATATGGAACCTCACAATATATTTAAAGAGATTAATACAACTCAAACATCAAAATCAAAAAAGATGAGCACCAAAAGTAATACTTGAAAGAAGAATTTGACATTGTACTTTAAAGAATAATATTCCATTAGGGTTTGTCAAATAAATAAAATGATGGATCTATAAGAGAAAATTTAAATCTAACTCAGTATATTAATATATTCAAGAAGAAGAGCTACAGTAGCCAATAGAGGCAAAAAAATTAATGAAACTTGATGCATATCCTATATAATAAAAGGCTAATATGCAAATTGACCGATCAGCCTAATGACCGGCCACTATGACGCACACTGACCACCAGGGGGCAGACGCTCAATGCAGGAGCTGTCCCCTGGTGGTCAATGCTCTTCCACAGGGGAAGTGCTGCTCAGCCAGAAGGTGGGCTCATGGCTGGCGAGCATAGCAGTGGTGGTGGGAGCCTCTCCTGCCTCTGCGGCAGCACTAAAGATGTCCGATTGATGGATGGCTCCCAGACTGTGAAAGGGCGCAGACTGGGCTGAGGTACCCCCCCCTCCACTCCGAGTGCAGAATTTCGTGCATCAGGCCTCTACTTTATGATAAAATTACTTATAAATTAGGAATAAAAGAAAAGTTCTTTGTCTTCATATGCTTAGAAAGATATTTTAATAAAAATCCTACATTAAACATAATAAATAATTTTGAGAGATGTTAATGATTCCTATTGAAGACATAGACAGGCATCAGAGCCTATTATCTCAACTATTTATCTTTTACTGAATCTTAATCAACACAATGCATAAAGGCAACAAGCTATACACATGCATATTGAAAGAGAGAAATAAATCCTCATTATTTTCAGACAATATGGTTTATAAGCTTGAAAAATCCCAAATTATAAAAAAATGGAACTAATAGTGTTTAGTAAGATAACCAAATAAAGCATTAATTTGCAAGGGAAAAAAAACTAGCCTTACTATCTATCAGAAATAGCCTATTACAAATGTTAATTAAAGTTATTTAATTAGCAATGACATCACAATCAATAAATATCTAGAAATACATGTGTTTAGTTATGCAAATATTATTTTAAAAGACATACTAATCACCACCAATTATTTTGAGTGACCAGGATATGATGGCATGCCACCCAGAAAAGAACTTTTGCCCCAGTTGTTAGAAGTGCTGTAAGCAGCCTTTAGCTGTCAACTGCCTCAGCGACACAGAAAGAATTTATCCAAAGTCATGCCCTTTTTAGGGTGGCCCACATCCAATTACTGGTAGTAGCAGTCTCAACCATTTGAACCAATATGGGACAACTTTAATAGACTATTGTAACTCCAGAGTTCTTGATGCTCTTTGCTAGAGCTACTACGGGGTCTGCATGAGAGCTTGATTTCTTTTCTGCCCAATCCTTTCTTTCCTCTCCTTTCCACACATGCAGTTCACACACATACACACGACTTAATAAATGCCCTGAACACTAATCAACATCTCAGTGTCTTCTTAGAGAATCCAGCCTACAACAGTGGGTGCCAAGAAATCAGGTAATAGGATGAATTATTGGAGTTGGACCATGGTCTGCCTGACTGTCAATAAGGACTACAATTGTTCACATGGTGATTTCAGTTGGTCCTGGCAGAAAAAAAAATGCTCCAATTGATGAAATATTAGGTCCTTGAGAGATTCTGGTGGAGAGAAGCCAGTAATGATAAAGATAATGGATTGGATGAGTATTTTTAACCTTCAGTAACTGTCCTGAAACAGTGATTCTTAGAGCGTAAATCAGGCTTTGCCCCAGATCCACTGTATACAAAACTATGAAAGTGAAGGCCTATCATATATGTTTGAGAAAGGACCACCAAGTTGTACTGAGTCACTGCTGTAGGACACAATTAATAGTCAGTTGAACACCAGGTATGAAAGTTCAAGTAGCCTAAAGTGAGTCTCGCACCTTTTGTAGTCAGAGAGCAGAAAAAGCAGATGACAGGCCCAGAATTTATTGTCATTGTAGCCAAGGAAGCTACACTCTCAGTCAAGGCAATGCTGATATTACAATAACTCAATCTAGTTTGGGAGTCATCTGGGGTGATGCCCCTGAAAATATTGGATCCATAGATTTCCCCCAATCCTCTGAACCCACAGAAAGAGTACATTTCTATTAAAAGCTAACACTCTCTTGTCAAGCACATAAGACAAGATCATATTCTGATAGATACAGCAGTAAAGAAATAATAAGTCTTTGTAAGATGCCATCACTGTATGACTTACATCGACAGTAAAAGAGTGTTCAAAGGCACTGGCTCACCATGGTTCTTGTGCAGACCACATTGGGGGGAAAAAGAGGAGAAAGATAAATTCAACAAAGGTGATAGAGTACAATTTTGCTAAAGTGCCCAATCTAGACTGCAACCAAGTGGTTGTGTAGCCTGTACCTGTACCCCAAGGGAAGGAAGGCAGAGCGTTTCATCTTCATTAGAAACTGGGAGGCAATGAAAATCTTTCCCATGGCAGCCTCCTTGGTAAACAAGGAAGCCAAGTGAGGAAATGGCCTTGCAGCATCTTCTTGTCAGTCATACATGCTCTTGTGTTCCAGGGGTATCACATCATGTTCCACCAAGATTCCAATCAGTTACGGCTCAAGCCTTGTTCATGTGGCCTCATCCATTCGGCACTGCCACGGAGTTCTGCCCCTCCATCACAACACTCCTTGGTGAAAGCAAGACAGTATGTGCCCTTGTCAGGGACCCACCTTCCTTCTTGCCAGTAGGCCTATAGCTTAGATTTAGTCTCAACAAAACCAAGCTGGAGACATTGTCTCCCTCAACCCTTTTCAGAAAGTGTTGATCTCCAAAGTACTCCATACTTAGTCAGTTAACTGCCACGCCTCCAAAACAGAAAGCATCCCCACACACCACGATATTTTGAATTTAATTTAAAAAATCAATTTGCAATGAATATTATAAAAATAAATATATTACAATTTTGGTGTCCTTGAACATTTTCAGCTGAAAATCCTCACAAAAAATTTTGCAATGAATATTATAAAAATAAATATATTACAATTTCGGTGTCCTTGAACATTTTCAGGTGAAAATCCTCACAAAAAATGATTTGAAAGTTGGTCAGGGCTGCCACTTAGGGAAGACATTTTTTTTTTTAATAGATGTGCATGGCATGTGGGGAAGGTCTGTCTCTTGTGTCTACAGATGCTTATGGCGCATAATGAGTTAATACCTTGTACACTGAATATCAGAGTCTGCTTCATGGAGACTTAATTTTAACAATGAGCTTTCTATGAATTCTTTGTATATCCTGTCATAATTAATCTCTATGCAACTCTTTTCAATATCTCACAGAGATTTTTAAGTAATGGACTCAGTTATAATGCTAGTAAATGAGAAAAGTAGAGTCATGATAAAGTGCTTGCTTTTATCCGCAATGCTATGATGCCTCACTACGTGAAAGATCTATACACTTAAAAGGGTAAATATTACTCAATAAAACTTTTGCTGTAATAAGAAAATAAAAATTAAAAAATTAAATAAAATGAGAGAAGGAAATAAGAAATAAGATGAGTTGATAATAATTAAGGCTGAATGATGGACAGGAGTGTTTATTGTGCTCTTTTGTCTGGGTTTGAGTCTGGCTGAAATTTTCTACATTAAAGTGCCCTTTAAGAAATAAATTGAAAAATATAAAATAAAGATGTATAAAATACAGAAAGAGTTAGCTACATAGATATATACGATTCTAATACTTTTAAGGAACATCATTATAATAAAATATATTTTTTCTTGATACAGAAATGTCTTAAAAATAAAATAAAAACAGAAACCATAGGGCAGGATGGTAAATTTTAATTCTTTAAATTTTAAGCCTTTCTATCAAAAGAAAACATACATAAAATTTATGAGAATTGACAGCTTGAGGAAAACCTTGCTATATATGTATATAAAAGATATTCACTATTCCAAATAAAGTATTTCTATAAACCAATAAGAATATGATACTCACTGGAGGAAACTTTTGGAGGTAATGGCTATGTTTATAGCCTAGATTGTGTAGAAATGTCTTAAAAATAAAATAAAAACAGAAACCATAGGGCAGGATGGTAAATTTTAATTCTTTAAATTTTAAGCCTTTCTATCAAAAGAAAACATACATAAAATTTATGAGAATTGATAGCTTGAGGAAAACCTTGCTATATATATATAAGATATTCACTATTCCAAATAAAGTATTTCTATAAACCAATAAGAATATGATACTCACTGGAGGAAACTTTTGGAGGTAATGGCTATGTTTATAGCCTAGATTGTGCTGATGAGTTCATGGATGTGCACTTATCTATAAACAAAAGATACAATAGGTATATAATTTCTTAAAAATATTATTTAAAATTACATACTTTTAAAATAAAGTATATAAAAATAATTTTGAAAAAATTAATGACAAATCACAGATATTATATATTTGTAAAGCAGAAAGTTAATTGAGTATTGAATAGTTAATAAGAAAAAAAATATTCATCAGAGATAATGATCCTAGGATTAGAAGATACAAATCTGCCATTTTTACATTTTTAAACTAAACTCAAAGACAAAGTTTACAATAATATTGCAAAAAATTAATATATTTAAATTTTTAGTTTAATTCAATTTATTAACGAGACATGCAAAAACCAGACATATTTGATTCAAATGTATATATATACATATACTAGTACATGTATATGTATATATATAC
>NW_005355247.1:915467-918322 GCF_000412655.1 Myotis brandtii | reverse complement strand
GAGCGCTGCTGCGGAGGCGGGAGAGGCCCCCGCCACCACTGCTGTGCTCACCAGCTCTGAGCCCAACTTCTGGCTGAGTGGCGCACTGACCACCAGGGGCAGCTCCTGTGTTGAGTGTATGCCCCTGGTGCTCGGTGCATGTCATAGTGACTGGTCGTTCTGATGTTTGGTCAATTTGCATATTAGGGTTTTATTATATAGGATTATTCAGCAGAAATTTAGCTGTATTAACTCTCCTAAAATGATTTTATGTTATAAAATTTAGAGATTTATTACGGAAATCATTCAATCTGAAATATTATTTATTGAAAATTCATGATGACTATCATATCATCTATATATATAAAAGCCTAATATGCTAAGTGTCTGACCGATAGGTTGACCATTTGGTCAATTGCTCAACCAGTCACTGACCTCCAGGTGGCAGACGCTTTGACCAGTAGGTTAGCTTGCTGCTGGGGTCCAGCCGATCGGGACTGGGCAAGTCGGGCCGGACACACCCTGGAGCCCTCCTGCGGTCCCTCCCCAGCTGGCCCACCCCCACCAGCCCAATCAATACTAGGTGAGACGGCCCCAATCAGCCCCAATCGCCATCCAGGCCAAGAGACCCCACCCATGCACAAATCTGTGCACTGGGCCTCTAGTAACTTCATAATATACACCTAAGAAAGTAGCTAAATGAATATTCACATTCCCCTTGCTTGAGAAACATAATTTGTACATGGCTATGGTTTTCATAAAAAGCTCTACTGAAGACCGGCCGGCGTGACTCAGTGGTTTAAAGTTGACCTGTGAACCAGGAGGTTATGGTTCAATTTCCAGTCAGGACACATGCCTGGGTTGCAGGCTTGATCCCCAGTGTGGAGTGTGAAGGAAGCAGCTGATCAATGATTCTCTCTTATTGATGTTTCTATCTGTCCCTCTCCTCTCCTCTCTGAAATCAATAAAAATAAAAAAATAAAAAGCTCTACTGAATAAGTTTAAATTCACATCAATGATTTCCAGGTAGTTAGTAGGTAGGGTATAGAGAGAAAAAAAATAGTGTAATTGGCTAAATAAGTGAATATATTTTAATACCTTAAATATCTTCATTTTTAAAGTGTAATTGCTTTGATTATTGTTATAGTCTATATCTCAGCATCTAAGTATCTCTAAATATGTTTCTGTTATATAAAAACTCTAATAATTCACTAAAATGGTCCTGTGGGCTTTTGTTCAAAATACAAAGAATCAAAACAAGTAAGCTACAGCCACTCTATCAGTACTTTGCAAAGAAAAATTATTTTCAGAAAGCTGAAGCGAGCAGGGTTCATAAATAGAGTGTTTAGTAAAAACATATTGGTTAAATGTTACTGTCTCTTTTTTTAAGGAAAAGCTTTAATAGAAGCATTAAAGAAAGAAAACCAAGGCTGGGAAGTTTTTTGTTAATGTTTCCCTCCCTCACCACTCCCTCAGAATAATAGAAGCAACTGACACAGAATTTCTACTGAGCAAATTATTAACAAATATAGTAGCTCACATTTACTTAAATTGCAAATCAATGTAAACAGAGAACTTCAAGTAGAAGCTAGATGTCTACTTGGTGGTGGAGGTGGAGGAAATTAAAACGTTGGGTAAATGATCCTTCACATCTAGATTAGAGGAAGCGCAGTGATCCAAAGCATCCCTGGGCCTCAGCCTCAGCACGGTGATTTCTGAGTCCCAATCCTCTTTCTCTTACTTTCATTCTCTAGAAGTCACTGTTCCCAAATTACCTGCACATGTGGAGGGAGCTGATTTGGTTGGAGAAAACATGAATATCACAATTTCACCTTTTAGTTCAAAGTGATATAAATGTAAATCCTGTTAGGATTAAAAGCACACAATCAATCTGAAAGAAGTAGTGGCTATTTCATCAAATATTAAAAGGTCAAATCATGAGACATTCCTACATAAGCAAAATTTATTTAAGACATTTTAATCTACTGAGAACTCTTGTTTTTGAAATGTTATAAAGGTCACAGACCAAAATATTTAAAAGAAGCAGTTACCTAAAATCCACTAATATTTTGGAGACATTTTTTTCTGCCCTCTCTTTTTTTTTTTTTTTTTACCAGTCATTCCTCCATATGCACTCTGTCTCCCACTGCAATCAAATTACATTTCAAAGATAATCTTCTATTTTCTGAGTATAATATACCCTTTAATTTCTCACCCAGCTCGGTCTCTGCAATATTTAAGATTATTTGCTATCACTTTTTCTTTGAAGATCTTACATCTTTGGCTTTTTGATTAATTTTTCATCTCTGAAATAGAATCAGTCTATTTGCTACAACCTCCTAATTCAGCTCCTGAAATCCCCTGGTGTGTACACTTTGAGCTAGTAACACAAAGTATCTCATTGTCCTTCCTTAATAAATCAGGACCTTTGTAAAAGTTGATGATTTCCCTGAAATATACTCTCCCTCCTTCCCATCCCTATACACATCTGAAGCACATATTAACTGGTATAAATCCTGGTCACCCTTCAAGATCTAACTGATCATTTTTCATATCTATAATGTCTTCCACTCTGAATGTGGTCAGAATTCTAGCACAGAGCCTTATTCCCAAGACACAGGAAAGTCCCCAGAAAATAAGTGACATCCAATTATAAAATGGATCAAACAAGGGCTTTAGGTTCAGAAGCCCTATATTTAAATCTTAGCTCATACATTTGAAATTAAACAAATAAATCCTTGCCTGGAAACCTTTGCTGCTTCATAACAAACAAAACTGGTAACTTTCCTGTAAGACTTATCTACACTAATAAAAGAGAAACATGGTAATTAGCGTACGACCGCTACCCTTCCCATTGGCTAATCAGCATATCCTTA
>NW_005355247.1:909139-914311 GCF_000412655.1 Myotis brandtii | reverse complement strand
AGGCCTAAAACCTCGGCCTGAGGCTTTAGGCCTGGGTCGGGGAGGAGCCAGCCAGCGATCGGCGGCAGCAGGAGCTGAGGGTGCCCCGGCCGAGGCCTAAAGCCTCCAGCAGAGGCTTTAGGCTTGAGCCGGGGAGGAGCCAACCAGCGAGCGGCGGTGGCGGGAGCTGGGGGTGCCCCGGCCCAGGCCTAAAGCCTCCAGCAGAGGCTTTAGGCCTGGGCCAGGGAGGAGCCAGCCAAGGATTGTTGATGGCGGCAGAGGCGGGGAACCAGGGTGGAGCCAGCCAGCAATTGTTGACTTGCAGTGGCTGCAACAGTGCGGTGATGGGGCTGGTGCCTTCCCCTGATCAGCCCGTTCGACTCCCACAAAGGGTGGCCAGACTGTGGCTTAGGCCCACTCCCCAAGGGAGCAGGGAGCAGGTAGTAGGACATCCCCTAGGGCTCCCAGTATGTGATAGGGGGCAAGCTGGGCTGAGGGAACCCCCTCCCCAGTGCACAAATTTTTGTGCACCGGGCCCCTAGTCCTATATAATAAAAGGCTAATATGCAAATTGACCAAATGGCTGAATGATCTGTTGCTATGACACTAACTGACCACCAGGGGGCAGACACTTAATGCAGACCCTCTCCCGCCTCTGTGGCAGTGCTAAGGATGTCCCCTGGGAGTGGGCCTAAGCTGTCAGTCAGACAACCACCGAGGGCTCCCAGACTGTGAAAGGACGCAGGCCAGGCTGAAGGACCTCCCCAAGTGCATGAATTTCATGCACCGGGCCTCCAGTATAAGATAATGTAGGAAAATCACCTGAAACAATGTCTGGCACTTAGTGGAAATTTTATAATCAGTTGCTGCTGTTGCCACTACTATTGTTTCTCTGTTCTTCCCCCTCCTTTTAATAATAATCAATAGTTTCATAAATAAAAATCTTACAAAGTCCTTTTTTTTGTGAAGCTATGTTATGAATCAAGACAATTGATTTTCTACTTAGAGAGATACATGGGTATAATTCATTCTCTGAAATCTACTTGGGATTCTTTTTTTCTCTTGTTGGAGGAAGTTATGGAGAGGATATGACTAAGGGTTAATTCAGGAGCTTGACCCAGGCCTGGGAGGAGCCCCACCCCCTCCCCTGTCCTTGGAATGTATGCTCTGCCCACTGGTACCACAGTGGGAGGCATTTTCAAGGACAAGGCCTTGAGAGAGTAAGGAGTTCTTGAGACCATCTGGATGGTATATGTGACTGAACCCCGTGAAGGCCTTTAGCTAAACTTTAAGATTCTGTCAGGTGGGTGTAGAGATCTACTCACCTTGCATATGACCCAGATAAACCTTGTATGTAAGTTCCCTTGTATATTAATCCTGCCACCTACCAATATGGAGAGGCCTGCCCCTTTCTTGCCCTTTGTATATGGGGACCCATTTTACACTTCACCCAGGAAATTCCTGAGTTTGCAAACTAACACTTTTGTGATGTATTTCGTGGTTTATCTGTTTATTGAATTCTTATCAAGTCAGACATAGTGAAAACACTGTCGCTTTTCTTTAGAACAAATAGGTCTATTCTTCCTCTATCGTATTATCTTCTGACCCACAATGAGATCCGTCTGCAACAATATAACAATCAATACACTGCAATAACCAAAATAACCGGTGGCAGGAAGCAGAAGAATGTTGATGTTTGCTTACAGACCTGTCATTTACCTACTTTTCTTCTCCTCCTCTCTCTTTGGGAGTTGGAAGCATTTAATAATTCCTAAAAAGACAATTAAATTGTTAACATTCAGGCATTTTCACCAGTCCCTACTCCAGGCACCCAGTAGGACACTTAAAGTTAGTGTGAACTTTTCTTCCACAGGGATCACTAGCCAGGCAAAAAGAAATTACATATCACAATAAATATAATTTAGCCTATAGGGGAAGATGAGTACATGTTACTGATCACAAATGTTGGCTAAAACTACATAAGTGGAAAGATAGGATATTGGGAAATGTATGCTTCTCTAAAGGGTCTAACTGGAAAAAAAGGTAAGATTCAAAGGAGAGTAGGGTGAGGACAAAAGAATAAGAAGGGATTTTTAGGCAAACTTAGGAAGAACACAGGATTCAGCCCGTGACTGAAGGAAGAGGGAGAACCCAGCAATTCAACAGTCTGCTGCCTTTCAGAACAACCACATCTTATTTGTTTGAAATAATGAACAGGCTTCTAGCATAATTATAGTCTTTATCAAGATCATCACTCTGTAAAACTGCCTCTGCAGAACAACATATTAATCTACCTAATTTCTTCTTATAAAAATGTTTTGCCCATAGACATATAAATATGCTAAAGACCCAGGTCAAGGCCATGAGAAAATTTGAGGGTACCTTAGAAATTTAAATAATTTTCTAGGTAACTAACATAAAAAAATAAAATCCAGCCCTAGCTGGTTTGGCTCAGTGGATAGAGCATCAGCCTCATTATAGAAGGTTCTGATCCTTGAGGTGATTTTTAAACAAATTTTATTTTTTAATAAGTTTGGAAAGTACTATATGTTATATCCTCTCTTTTAGAGATGAAAAAGGCAGATTAACTATTAAAAGTTCTGAAATTCCTTGAATAAATCAAACTTGATGTAATCCAGGTATCTCTAAATGTATTTGATGATAGAAGCTTTCCCCAATCCACTAACATTTACTAACAATTCCTAAATTGTATTTCATGTATCTCAATTCAAGAAATGCTGTGTTATAGAAAGTACATAAAATTGAATGGTGATTAATTTACATAATACTTTATGACATTCTTCATTGCATTGAAATTGGCTAAGTTATCTTATTTCCTCTCTGAAATCAATAAAAATGTATTTAAAAATTACAATAATAATAAAGTCCAATGCTCTGTTTACTCCTCAAAGATTTGCTAAGAATATTTCATTTATCAACATCCAGGACACGAAGTCCAAAGTTGTGAGCACCAGAGATTTATGGGGAAATAAATATTAGTATCTTGATGAATAATTAGGGCTTAGCAGTTGCCAGCATTTTTATCTATTGATGATGTTAAGTGGTTTTGCAAGGTTAATGAATTTTAATTTGGATGTCATTATCTCACTCCCTCTGCTTTTTCCTATCTGCTGCATAGAAAACTCCAAGCTATCAAGGCTCTGTGAGGGGCAAGGCCAGGATGACCTGCTGTAATTGCTAGTTGACAGTGTTGCACAACAGTTGGTCTGGAAGAAATCTGGCCTGGCTGATCTGGCATGGGAGCCTAGTGCAATAACCACAAGGTTATTGCAGAACATGAATCAGAATGTGTATACCAGGAGTCACCCCAGCGATAGAACAGTGAGGTTATGTTTGCCCAAATGAGAGCAGCAAGGTCATAGAACCACTCGCAGCATTCTTCCCAGGCAGATTCATTAGCTTAGACTTCTTCAAAGCCACTTATCAAAGATTGCAAATCACTGGAGAAACCAATTAAACCATGATAGAGGAGGAGGCCATGCTGATCCATTTGACCATATACTTGAGATTGCAGAATCCCCAAAGCTTTCTCCCTTTAAACGTAGTCACAAATCTAAGGTTGAATTATGGCCAGAATTGTTTAAAAAAGAGACATTAAAGGGGAAGTAGACAAAATTTTAAATAATTTTATATACGGGATGGGTGGATATAGAAAATGCTAAAAAGTGGTCATCTGGGTGAGGAGCATATGAAAATGGCTTGAATTTTTGTTGCAACTTTTATTGATCGTTAGACATGAAGTAGGAGCAGCCAAAGATCTGTCATCTTTGGTGCTGTTAGCAGCCTGGATATCGCCCTCATATGCCCTCCTGTCCCAAGGGCCATGGGAATAGGCCTGGATGCCTGTGAACACTTAGTGCTTTCTTCTGTAGTCATCGTCCAACTTCACTCTCTTCTAATGATCATGACTTATCCCAAAAGATGCCTGGTCATCATTCTCTCTTACACACAATACATACAACAATTTGCTAAAAAATATCGGAGGTCCTTTATTTTTGCTATAAGAAAAAATTCTACATTTTATTGTAAATTTCTTTTAAAATGTTTACATGATTTTGATTCTCATTTGTAAAATGTTTTTATCAATAACAGTAATAGAGTTTCTTAAATGTATCTCCGTCGTATCCCCCACTACTTTTAAATCTATAAAGTATCTTAATACTTTGTCCAAATTCAGTTTAAATACTAATTTGCCATAAAGTTTGCAAGAGCTTTTCTTTAGAAAGTGGCCAGTTCTCTTCTGGAAAAACATGATTTCCAAGTTTGCATTATAGAATGTTCTGATCCTCGAGGTGATTTTTAAACAAATTTTATTTTTTAATAAGTTTGGAAAGTACTATATATTATATCCTCTCTTTTAGAGATGAAAAAGGCAGATTAACTATTAAAAGTTCTGAAATTCCTTGAATAAATCAAACTTGATGTAATCCAGGTATCTCTAAATGTATTTGATGATAGAAGCTTTCCCCAATCCACTAACATTTACTAACAATTCCTAAATTGTATTTCATGTATCTCAATTCAAGAAATGCTGTGTTATAGAAAGTACATAAAATTGAATGGTGATTAATTTACATAATACTTTATGACATTCTTCATTGCATTGAAATTGGCTAAGTTATCTTATCTATTCTCACATATATGAGTGCATTGAGTATTTCTTTGATCTTGCTGAGTCATATATAAAAATCATTAAAATACATGTATTTTAGCTGAAGATTTTTTAAAAAATATTTTCTAATTCTATTTTAATATAAACTGGTTTAGCCCATGGCACAAGCCCTGCCCCATCAGTCAAAATATATTTTAATATATTTTTTCTTGGATATATTGGTGTCCAAGTACTTGTTTAGTGATATGATTCCTTGATGATTTGGTCCACAAACCACACAAAATCCTCTGAGATTCATTAACCTCTTATCCCTCAGGTGATGCACCATTGACATATGGGAGCATGGTTTAAGGCAATTTATACGTAGGCTATGTAATGCAGAGAATGAACCAATTATCTCAGTTATCTACATTGATTAAATTCACCTTCAAGTTGCTTTCTTCTCCAAATCATTGGATGAAGATATACAGGTAAAGGATACATGGATTTTTTTAATTCACTCACCTACTGATGGGCACTTGGACTGTTTCCAGATCTTAGCTATTGTAAATATTGCTTCT
>NW_005355247.1:902058-908098 GCF_000412655.1 Myotis brandtii | reverse complement strand
ATTCTGGTCAAGGGCACATGACCAGGTTGCGAGCTTGATCCCCAGTAGGGGGTGTGCAGGAGGCAGCCAATCAATGATTCTCTCTCATCCTTGATGTTTCTATCTCTCTCTCCCTCTTCCTTCCTCTCTGAAATCAATAAAAATGTATTTAAAAATTACAATAATAATAAAGTCCAATGCTCTGTTTACTCCTCAAAGATTTGCTAAGAATATTTCATTTATCAACATCCAGGACACGAAGTCCAAAGTTGTGAGCACCAGAGATTTATGGGGAAATAAATATTAGTATCTTGATGAATAATTAGGGCTTAGCAGTTGCCAGCATTTTTATCTATTGATGATGTTAAGTGGTTTTGCAAGGTTAATGAATTTTAATTTGGATGTCATTATCTCACTCCCTCTGCTTTTTCCTATCTGATGCATAGAAAACTCCAAGCTATCAAGGCTCAGTGCGGGGCAAGGCCAGGATGACCTGCTGTAATTGCTAGTTGACAATGTTGCACAACAGTTGGTCTGGAAGAAATCTGGCCTGGCTGATCTGGCATGGGAGCCTAGTGCAATAACCACAAGGTTATTGCAGAACATGAATCAGAATGTGTATACCAGGAGTCACCCCAGCGATAGAACAGTGAGGTTATGTTTGCCCAAATGAGAGCAGCAAGGTCATAGAACCACTCGCAGCATTCTTCCCAGGCAGATTCATTAGCTTAGACTTCTTCAAAGCCACTTATCAAAGATTGCAAATCACTGGAGAAACCAATTAAACCATGATAGAGGAGGAGGCCATGCTGATCCATTTGACCATATACTTGAGATTGCAGAATCCCCAAAGCTTTCTCCCTTTAAACGTAGTCACAAATCTAAGGTTGAATTATGGCCAGAATTGTTTAAAAAAGAGACATTAAAGGGGAAGTAGACAAAATTTTAAATAATTTTATATACGGGATGGGTGGATATAGAAAATGCTAAAAAGTGGTCATCTGGGTGAGGAGCATATGAAAATGGCTTGAATTTTTGTTGCAACTTTTATTGATCGTTAGACATGAAGTAGGAGCAGCCAAAGAGCTGCCATCTTTGGTGCTGTTAGCAGCCTGGATATCGCCCTCATAGGCCCTCCTGTCCCAAGGGCCATGGGAATAGGCCTGGATGCCTGTGAACACTTAGTGCTTTCTTCTGTAGTCATCGTCCAACTTCACTCTCTTCTAATGATCATGACTTATCCCAAAAGATGCCTGGTCATCATTCTCTCTTACACACAATACACACAATAATTTGCTAAAAAATATCGGAGGTTCTTTATTTTTGCTATAAGAAATAATTCTACATTTTATTGTAAATTTCTTTTAAAATGTTTACATGATTTTGATTCTCATTTGTAAAATGTTTTTATCAATAACAGTAATAGAGTTTCTTAAATGTATCTCCGTCGTATCCCCCACTACTTTTAAATCTATAAAGTATCTTAATACTTTGTCCAAATTCAGTTTAAATACTAATTTGCCATAAAGTTTGCAAGAGCTTTTCTTTAGAAAGTGGCCAGTTCTCTTCTGGAAAGACATGATTTCCAAATTTGCATTATAGAAGGTTCTGATCCTTGAGGTGATTTTTAAACAAATTTTATTTTTTAATAAGTTTGGAAAGTACTATATATTATATCCTCTCTTTTAGAGATGAAAAAGGCAGATTAACTATTAAAAGTTCTGAAATTCCTTGAATAAATCAAACTTGATGTAATCCAGGTACCTCTAAATGTATTTAATGATAGAAACTTTCCCCAATCCGCTAACATTTATTAACAATTCCTAAATTGTATTTCATGTATCTCAATTCAAGAAATGCTGTGTTATAGAAAGTACATAAAATTGAATGGTGATTAATTTACATAATACTTTATGACATTCTTCATTGCATTGAAATTGGCTAAGTTATCTTATCTATTCTCACATATATGAGTGCATTGAGTATTTCTTTGATCTTGCTGAGTCATATATAAAAATCATTAAAATACATGTATTTTAGCTGCAGATTTTTAAAAAAATATTTTCTAATCCTATTTTAATATAAACTGGTTTAGCCCATGGCACAAGCCCTGCCCTATCAGTCAAAGTATATTTTTAATATATTTTTTCTTGGATATATTGGTGTCCAAGTACTTGTTTAGTGATATGATTCCTTGATGATTTGGTCCACAAACCACACAAAATCCTCTGAGATTCATTAACCTCTTATCCCTCAGGTGATGCACCATTGACATATGGGAGCATGGTTTAAGGCAATTTATACGTAGGCTATGTAATGCAGAGAATGAACCAATTATCTCAGTTATCTACATTGATTAAATTCAACTTCAAGTTGCTCTCTTCTCCAAATCATTGAATGAAGATATACAGGTAAAGGATACATGGCTTTTTTTTATTCACTCATCTACTGATGGGAACTTGAACTGTTTCTAGATCTTAGCTATTGTAAATATTGCTTCTGTGAACATAGGGGTGCATATGTCCTTTCTGATTGGTGGTTCATGCTTCTTAGGATATATTCCTAGAAGTGGGATCACTGGGTCAAATGGCAGTTCCATTTTTAACTTTTTGAGGAAACGCCACACTGTTTTCCACAATGGTTGTATCAGTCTGCATTTCTACCAACAGTGCACTAGGGTTTCATTTTCTCCACATCCTCACCAGTACATATTATTTGTTGATTTATTGACGATAGCTATTCTGTCAGGTATGAGGTGGAATTTTTTGAGGAAACGCCACACTGTTTTTCACAATGGTTGTATCAGTCCTACCAACAGTGCACTAGGGTTCCATTTTCTCCACATCCTCACCAGCACATATTGTTTGTTGATTTATTGATTATAGCCATTCTGTCAGGTATGAGGTGAAAAATCATTGTCATTTTAATTTGCATCTCTCTGATGATTAGAGATGTTGAGCATTTTTTCATATGTCTCTTGTCATTTGTATGTCCTCTTTGGAGAAATGTCTATTTAGGTCTTTTGCCCATTTTTTTTTATTGGATTGTTTGTCTTCCTTTTGTTGAGTTGTATGAGTACTTTATATATTTTGGAAATTGACCGCTTATCATATGTATCATTGGCAAACATCTTCTCTCATACAGTGGGTTCCCTTTTCATTTTGATGCTAGTTTCTTTTGTGTGCAAAAGCTTTTTATTTTGATATAGTCCCTTTTGTTTATGTTTTCCTTTGTTTCTCTTGCCTGAGGTATGAGTGAAAATTCTACTGTGTGAGCTGTCTGATATTTTGCTGCCTAAGTTTTCTTCTAGAATTTTTATGGCTTCACAACTTACATTTAAGTCTTTTATTATTTTGAGTTTATTCTTGTGTATGGTTAAGTTCATGGTCTAGTTGCTGTTGTACTTTTAAATGGAGTCATTCAACTTTAAAAGATATCTAGAAGCTGAGGTTTTAAACAAAACTACAATTGTTCATTGGAGAACAGTAAAATAAAACAATTTCCTCATCTCTAGTGTAGAAGTAATTATATTTGATGTGAGATTAGGTAAACTGAAGCATAATTACTGCAACCTTAGAGAAAGCACTCTGAAAGCCTTAGAAAGAAAATGCTGAAAATATACAAACTATTACCATTATGAAAGCTAGCTTGATCTCAAAGTCTCTACCTGAAATGTACTTTATTGTTCTAGTTTTGTTTTTCTGAGCAGTTCTACCTCAATACACAATTCCACTTAAATGAATTTATAGCATGTAACATGAACAATTCAGAATGGTTTACTATGCTTTATTGATCTAAGTAAAAGACAAAAATCAATGTTTTTCTTAACAAGCACCAGAGTTGTTGTACAAAGGAAAAGATTGTGTCAGCTTGGATTCCTTGCCAAGCCAAGTAATTAAAACGTTCAAAAAATGGCTAAGAGTTTTTTTATGGAACATAAATGTTGATATTTTATGTCTTTGAAAAGGCTATCAAATAACAAGAGTTGGGCCAAAAGAAGAAATGTCATCTGGTATCTCCAGTTTAGTTTAATCAAAGAACCTGTGATTAAATTTATCATCGAAAAGTCCATAGCATTGGACTTTTAGAAAATTCAAGTTATGGGTGACCATGAAGCATTTAGCATCACCTGTGAATCAGGGCTGGTCTGCTCTAAGGAAAGAGCCTCCTGGCTCAAGATTTCTCCATGTTTTGGTACTGTTTCTTCCTTCTCACATTTTTATTCAATCTAGCACCAGCCATTATCTGCCTAAAGAACAAAGCGCAGGATGAGGAAATCTTAGCATACAAACTCTAAAATGAATGAGGGAACAAAATTCCTACAACTTAAAATATTGTCCATTTGCTTTGGGTTTCTTCCTAAATATCGGCTAACATTATAAAACATTAGGTAACATTATAAAACAAAGCATGTACTTAAAAATATGGTTTCAGCCCTAACCGGTTTGGCTCAGTGGCTAGAGCGTCGGCCTGCGGACTGAAGGGTCCCAGGTTCGATTCTGGTCAAGGGCATGTACCTTGGTTGCGGGCACATCCCCAGTAGGGGGGGGGGATGTGCCCCTTGGTTGCAGGCACATCAGCGGACACATCCCCAGCTGATTGATGTTTCTCTATCATCGATGTTTCTAACTCTCTATCCTTCTCCCTTCCCCTCTGTAAAAAAATCAATAAAATATTTTAAAAAATATATGGTTTCATTGCTTTCTATACTACATTCTTGGAATTCTGGGCTGAAAGATAGTAGTTATTTTTATATTTGAATAAAGCACTGTTAGAAGACACTTATATATTGGGAAGGCGATTTTGAAAATTCACTTTATTTTCATAGATGTATGTTCCCACTAGAGAAGTTTAGTTATTTCTTGACATGGTGAAATCATTTAGCTTTAAAGTATTTCCCAGTTTCATATAAAGGTGGATGAATTTCGATGTAGCAAAGATGATACTTTTTTTGGATTATAGTGATAAAACAACTCAAATTTATCAAAGAAAACAAAATACACTGTGAAAATCTGCAACAAAAATAGGAAGACTTTGGTTGAAACTTTGATTAAAATAGAGTTGACATGTAACTCCAGCAACAGTGCTGTATTAGAAGCCATTTATCAGATAACATTGTTGCTTTAGTTCATAATTATAAGTATGAGGAAGAGCTGTCTACCAAAAGTGCATCTGTCAATCTTAATGATTTATGATGTATACAAATAATGAATTAAGTGGAGAACTACTAATCTTTTGTATTTAGTAGCTAGATCATAAGATTAAAATATAATGGAATGGATTTGACAGAGTCTAGGGAGAAGAATGCCATAGTAGTTAAGAGCTCAAGTTTTAAATCTGATAAAATAGATTTAAATTCTCTTTCTGATTTATAAGTTGTATCATTTTGAGAAATTCAATTGGTTCCTCTAAGCCTAAGTTTCTTCATTTGTAAAATATTATTATCACACATAGATTTGTGAGAATTAAATATCTCATATATAAACACTTAATTGCTTACAGGAGTAAGTCTCAAAAAATTATATATACATAAATAGTATATGTAGTCATATGTATATTTATATATACTTATAAATGCTTTCATATAAGTAGATGGACTCAAAATAGGTTTTGCTCAGAGAATTTTCAAATGATATTATGTTACTAAATGGCTTATCTATACATATATAAAAGCCTAAGGGACCATTCTTAATTGCTTACAGGAGTAAGTCTCAAAAAATTATATATACATAAATAGTATATGTAGTCATATGTATATTTATATATACTTATAAATGCTTTCATATAAGTAGATGGACTCAAAATAGGTTTTGCTCAGAGAATTTTCAAATGATATTATGTTACGAAATGGCTTATCTATACATATATAAAAGCCTAAGCGACCATTACGACCAAACGACGAGAACAACCAAAATGACTGGTCGACCAGTCACTATGACGCACACTGACCACCAGGGGCAGAAGCTCAATGCAGGAGCTGCCCCCTGGTGGTCAGTGTGCTCCCACAGCCAACTTCATGTGGCCCCTTTCCCCACCCCCTCCCGGCTGGCTGCCCCCCCTG
>NW_005355247.1:899274-901981 GCF_000412655.1 Myotis brandtii | reverse complement strand
AGGTCCCTCCCAGCCAACCCAGCAGGCAACTCCCCTGATCGGCCCCAATGGGGGGGCCAGCCAGCCAACTTCCCGTGGTCCCCCCCTACCCCCCTGGCCAGCCAACCTCCCAGGCTCCTTCCCCCATATACCTCAATGGCCAGCTAGGCTGAGGGACCCCACCTGTGCATAAATTCGTGCACCAGGCCTCTAGTTCCATTATAAAGAGACATGCAAAACTCAAAAAGAGAGATATTTTTAAAATAGCATATGTATATACAGAAAAATCATCATCAATATTAGATTTTATCTGCAATTTTTCAGAAAATCAATTAAAATCTGTTAAGTTAGCTAAAGAAATTTAATATACCAGGTAAATACATTGTGAATCTAATCTTTTACTTTTTGTACCAACTTTGCTGCATGTTTTTCATATATCTTTATGTATCTCTGAGTCACTACACACTATAGCAGTGCCTGCTAAACCACATGAAATTACCCACAGTGTGGTTTTAAAATATGCTGTAATATTGCCTTAATCATGCTCTCTCGGTAACCATAGCAGCTCACTCTACAGCTGTTAGATAAGAGGAATTTTACTCAATTACATCAAAGTTTAGTTGATTTGAGAACTGAGCCTCTCTAGGTCACTGGTAATTTTCTAGAAATGGTCTCTGTAAATTTATGAGTTCACAGACACTCCATGACTATAAATTACTTATGCTCTAAGTCTCATTTAAATAAGTCCCTGCTTTTCTCAACAAGCAATTTTATAAAGAAGTGACTGTTATATTGATACAGATCTGTGTAAGAATTACTTAATGTCACTATGAAGTTTTACTTTTTTTTTCTTAGAGAACAGCACACCAACAAACCAAAGAAACAAATCCGTCTAACATCTGCATTTCACTTAATGAAATTAGACACATACATGATATATTTTCTTATCTGGAAGGTAAATTATTTTATTCTGTAATATGTCTTTAGAATGATTTCTAAATAGCCTTTCTTTCCATATTTTAGATTTGTCTTCTGTGTGCACATTAGTGGTTTCCAATCTGGTGAGGAGATGTCTTACCTGACTCACACTCAGCAGAGCGTACATTAAACAAGAATATGCCAGCAAAAGTGGAAAATACCTAATATTCTTGAAGATATATTGATATAGGAACTTTTATACTATATCCCCTTATTATTTTCTGAGACTCTTTTCTTGGGTATAATTCTAAAATTTCTCAGCACTGGGAATCTAGCATTTGGTATCAAAAGAAAACACTATGCCTGAGATGAAAAAACTTGCAAGATTGGGGGGGAAAAAAACTGCAGAGAAAATAATTTTTTAACAGAATACGGGAATTATAAAGTTCCTTCTTTATTGCACTGTGCAGACACTCTTATATTTATTAATAATTTATCAATAGATAAAACATGTATCTCTTATACTTCGGATTTCATATTCTGTTAAATTCATAGTGGGCATTACTTGTTCACTACCCAAGTGAGAGCATTTGTCATGCACCCTTAGATGGCTATAAGCAATGCAACATTTTCTAAGTATCCACTAAAGGCAAATGTTACCATTTCCAGTAGCATTAAAGTACCTTACATATGTTTTTATGCCTTAATTTCTTTAAAGGCCACCATCCCATAAAAATATGGCCCAGCTTCAAGCTGGTATAATTTGGAGTCTTTGGATGGGGGTAGGGAGGATTAGACTTGAAAACTATGGAAAAGATCCAATTAGTCACAAATGCACATGTAAATTCTTGCTACTAAGGTAACATATTCTTTTTGCTGGTTAAAATTAAATCTATTTGCGCCCTGGCCAGGTGGTTCAGTTGGTTGGAGCATCATCCCATACATCAAAAGGTCGTGGGTTTCATTCCTGGTTGGGGCACGTACTGGAGGCAATCAATTGATGCTTCTCTCTCATCAATGTTTCTTTCTCTCTCACTCTCAAATCCTTGGGTGAAGATTAAAAATTAAATCCATTTGTGCAATTGTGGACTAGTAAAGTAGTTGTTCTAAAGTCACCATGCCCCCTGACCTTATAATTAACTCACCTTCTTTTTACTGACATATCCTAATTGTTAACTAGGATCTTGGTTTCTCCAGCAGAAACCAGAAACCTCACATGGTAGGACCATTGTGGTTCTTTCTGTCAAGGGTGTGTGAATCTTTCCAACAAGGAAAGTAAAGAGATCATTCAAAGCTGGGTGTCATAATCCATAATCTAAGAGTTAGACAAATTGCCTAGAAACCATGGATAGACTCAGGCTCTACAAATAAAAATAGATAAACCATTTCATATTATCATAATTTACATGTAATATGTACTATCACTATACCTCACAAAAGTTGAATTTTTAGTACAGCTTAGATTTTGTTATAAATCTGATTTTCCAGAAACACAATAAAATCCTGATGCAGTAAAATAATTTTAACCAACTAGTGTGAAGTAAAACATATTACTTTTTGCATAATACTGAAAATTTCAAAGTATATTTTCAACTCTAGCTGTCTCACTGCCACACCTGTCATACCAGGAATTGCCACCTGTATTGAATATTTCCCTCCTCAGTACTATCTATCTATCTATCTATCTATCTATCTATCTATCCTATCTAATAATAGATAAACATGGTAATTAACCATACCTCTGCTACGCTTCCCATTGGCTAATCAGGGTGATATGCAAATTAACTGCCAACCAAGATGGCGGCTGGCA
>NW_005355247.1:898249-898705 GCF_000412655.1 Myotis brandtii | reverse complement strand
ACCCTTTTTTTTAATGATGTTTACTTTGAATTTATATTAGTTCACACAAACACTCCATCCATGCTTTTGTTCCGGCCCTCCGGTCCAGTTTAAGAACCCATTGTGGCCCTCGAGTCAAAAAGTTTGCCCACCCCTGGGGTAGACGCTCAATGCAGGAGCTGCCTTCTGGTGGTCAGTGAGCTCCCACATGGAGGAGCTCTGCTCAGCCACAAGTCAGGCTGATGGCTTCCAGTACAGCGGTGGTGGTGGGAGCCTCTCCTGCCTCCTCAGCAGCGCTAAGGATGTCTGACTGCAGCTTAGTTCTGCTCCCCAATGGCAAGTGGACATCTCCTGAAGGCTGCCGGGCTGCCAGAGGGATGTCTGATTTCCAGCTTAGGCCCAATCCCCTGGGGAGCAGGCCTCAGCCAGCAGATGGTCATCCTCCGAGGGGTCCCAGACTGTGAGAGGGCACAGGCC
>NW_005355247.1:891936-898165 GCF_000412655.1 Myotis brandtii | reverse complement strand
GACCGGCTAGTAGCTATGATGTGCACTGACCACCAGGGTACAGATGCTCAATGCAGGAACTGCTCCCTGGTGGTGAATGCACTCCCACAGCCAACCTCCCACAGTCCCTCTGCCCAGCCAGCCGGCCCCAATCAGCCCTGATTGGGACTGGGCAAGACGGCCCGGATAGGCCCAGATTGCTGGCCAGGCCGAGGGACCCCACCCATGCATGCATTCATGCATCAGGCCTCTAGTTTTGTAATAAGAGCAAACCAACATTCAGCTCTGTTTACTTTTTGTTTGTGTGCTGATAATACAGAGGAATAATGAATTAACATTACGTCTTTGTACTCTTTTAGTCAATATTATAGTAACAGTAACTAGTCAATGTCTATCCACTTTAGTGGGGCGTCCTTACATATTAGTAATTCTGAACCAATAATCCAGAACAGAAATTTTAGCTCAATCATGTAGCAACTCGCACTTCCCAAGACGCTTGTTCATAGGCATAACTTGAGGGTAGCCATTAGGCTGGTTTCTTCAGTGGAGAAGAGACGATGAGCAATCCTGCTCAGTCCTTGCATTGTTTCAAGTAAAGAGACTTTTATGATGCGAAAGTCAGTTCTGTGCTCTCACTAGAGCAGCCACCTGTATGTAGCAAAAACTTTTAAAACATGCAATACCTGATCATTCAGTCAGGGTCACTGACCTCTTTTCCTTGTCAAATAAAATAATGACAACAGCCAATTGGTGTGAATGCTCTGTCCTGACCCATAATATATAGGTCATATAATAGAGTTGCATCTTATTGGTTAGGTTGCATTTTAAGGTTGCATCTGATTGGTTAATTATTGGTACTAGAAATCCTTATATATAGGCATCTGATTTTTTCAAAAATCAGTTTGGAGCAAAAAGGGTAGGTAGTTACTATTATTTTTTTTATAAACCATTCAAAATTATACATATTTTTGTCAGATTGGCAAAAAAGATACATTTTTGGTGTGCCACAGAATTTTAGTAATTAGTTTATGTGTGCTGGGAGTTGAAAAAGGTTGAAAATCGCTGGACTAGAGAATGAGGTAAATACGACCCATGCTTAGTGTATGGAGTAGTGGTTCTCAACCTTCCTAATGCCGCGACCCTTTAATACAGCTCCTCATGTTCTGGTGACCCCCAACCATAAAATTATTTTCGTTGCTACTTCACAACTGTAATTTTGCTACTGCTATGGATCGTAATGTAAATATCTGATATGCAGGATGTATTTTGATTGTTACAAATTGAACATAATTAAAGCATAGTGATTAATCACAAAAACAATATGTAATTATATATGTGTTTTCCGATTGTCATAGGCGACCCCTGTGAAAGGGTCGTTCGACCCCCAAAGGGGTCGTGACCCACAGGTTGAGAACCGCTGGTATGGAGGGTGAGAAGGGAAAGAGAAAGAAAAGAAATTATAGTCTTCTGTTGACAAACATGCAGAAATGCTGTCCTCTTGGAGACTTTGCTAACCACACTGTACACGGCAGAACTCATTTACTAGTAGAGCATCTCTGACTAACGAAGGAGTGAATCCGTAGCATAGAGTTTCATTTTACTGGTCAATGGGAAAGGGTGAAATGAGATCTACCAAAAGGTGAAATGAAATGCGACCCAATATTAGACAGCAAACCATGATAAAGCTTTTCCAATGAAGTTCTAGCTATGTTGACATTGACACTGCTTGCCCAAGTCCTGTGAAAGCAAATCTGTTGACTCACTCTGGTACTTTGGAAAAATAGAATCACACAGTAGCAGTGTTTCCCAAACGTTTCTATGTCACTACATGCAGAGAAAGTGACAATGCTTGTGAGGTGCACTGGGATTATCAGACAGGGCTGCACAGGCCTGAGGGGAGTGGTCGGGTGATCTTAGAAGCCATGGGCTCCGCCTGGCCACTCTGAGGTGGCTTCTTACCATGTGTCTCATCACTCTACTTGGGAAAATCTGATCTGATCTACTCAATGAATATTCCAGCCCATTTATGAACAGTTTGCATGCATTAAAGAGAATTCAAACCTCTGCTTTTTCTGAAGATCTCGTGTTTATAAGGGCTATAAGCGGAACATCTGGCCACTTAAGAACATTTATACATAGAATTTAAACACATTTGGGGATTTCTGATTTGACATTTCAGATGCTGTAGGCAGTGACGGTGCTAATGATTCAAGGGTGATTATAACCTACTGTACCATCAGAACTGTAACGTGTGAGCCCATATTGTGTTCACTCCTCAGATCAAAATATTTTATAAGGATCCTGCACATAGTCGCTGTGCCTGCTTTTGTTCATGGTCATGCTTTATCCATTCTGAATAGCACAAGTGCTCTCAAGAATGTTCAAGGAAATAATGGACCTTGCATGAATTTACAAATAGACTCCAAAGGGTGCAGGGGAAGGAAATAAGCCACTTTCTTTGTCTTGAGAGACCCACCCCCAAACACAGAAGTCAGTGTAATTGACAATAAAACAGTTCCTATGTAATGGACGTAAACATTACTATGGAGTCTTGCTGCAGAAACCTTGGGACACATCAGTCATGTTCAGCTCCCCCTCACATGACCTCTTCGTGGCATGTGCTGGGGCAGGAGTTACTCTATGGAAATGGGGAGTGAATACTTTGCTATTTTGAGCAACAATCTGGGGAGCAGGAAAGATAATCTATGTAGAGCAAAGATACTGACAGCCTTCACATTCCTTTGTCTTTCGTTTCCCCTTCTTTTTATATGTGTGTGTGTGTGTGTGTGTGTGTGTGTGTGTGTGTGTTTTAATTTAACTAGAGAAGGGCAATATCAGAAAGAGTTCCCAAGGGAGCGAGCTCTGCTGATGAAGTAGACTGTGGAAGTAGTCTGAGAATGAGGAATGACCACAGCCCGGGCTGGGTTATTAGGCAGAAAACAATATTTTTTAACAGCCTGTGTAGAAAGTAACGTAAGTACCATTAACAATTGAGCTTCTCCAGAAGTAAGAAACACTCATTACTTTCACAATTTTTCACCGCCAAGCAGTGCCCCCGGGCATTAGGAAAGAGACGGTAACTGATGTGTTTTAATATGTGAGCGCTCACGCTCCAGGGGCCCTGCCAGCCCCGCCACCTGGGCAGAGCACAGGCAAAGCCAAACAGCACGACCTCGGAGAACACACACTGCAGACCAGAGACCAATTTCATTCACTCGCTGACCTACCACTCTGTTAGCTTTTTTCTCTTTATAGATAGTTTTTACTAACTTGTAAGCACATTGATGTATACCTGTGTGCACTTATGCAGAAACACATTTAAATCATATTATTTATACATCTAAAACAACATAATGGTAAGAGCCATATCAAAAGAAAAGCATATCAGCCCTGGCCGGTGTGGCTAAGTTGTTGGGCATCATCCCGTGCACCAGAAGGTGGCCAGCTCAATTCCTGGTCCAGGCACATGCCCCGGTTGTGAGCTCAATCCCTGAGAGGGGGCTTACGGGAGCAGCCAATGGATGTTTTGCTCACATCGTCAATGTTTCTCTCCCTCGCCCTTCCTCTCTCTCTCAAAATCAATAAAAAAACCTCAAAAAAAAGACAATCATATCAAAAGTTCATAATATGTCCATTGAGGTTATTGTTTTCAATGTCACAAAAATTGTAAGAAAATATAGATACATAGATAAATATGCAGGGATTGTACTTTTATTCTCTTTCCATTGAACTTTAATTCCCTCATAAAACTTTTTACACATAACCATTATCATACTTTACCTCGGGTGTTAACAAATACTTTATTGGTCATCTGCCTCCTGCACACCCCACACTGGGGTTCGAGCCAGCAACCCGGGCATGTTCCCCCAACCAGGAATAAAACCGTGACCTCCAGATTCATAGGTCAACACTCAACCACTGAGCCATACAGGCTGGGCTATTTTTTTTATTTCAATCTTTATTGTTAAAAGTATTACATATGTCCCCTTTTTTTTTCTCCCATTGATCCCCTATGGCCTGCCCCACCCCTGCCACCCTATTGTCTTTGTCCATGGGCTATGTATATATGCATACAAGTTCAAGAGCCATATTTTTATATGTTACAAATTATTATACCAAGTATAAAATGTTTAAAACATTACTTCCCGATCACAAAAAAAATTCAGTGGTTACCACCATCTGCAGTGACCAGGAACATGTATCCCCACAAAGCAAGCAGCACTTGAGATGCAGAGCCCCTTGGTTGAGTCTTATGGAGCTGTTCAAACCAACCCATGTGAAACTGGCGTTTCTCCAAATGTATGTGAAATTGTGCTTGCAGACTTTTCCCACTGGAGACTTCTGTATTCTGACACATTAATAACAAAATTTTCTAGGTAATCATTAACTGTAAAACTTGTGATCAAGAGTTAGATACATACGATGCAGTTTTTATCTGAAAAACAGAGAGGCACAATTTGTCATTTTCTACAACTATTTTTGCTAACCAGGCTTCTTTATCTTAGCTCTGATTTTGAATTTGACTTAATTTTTCAATAGAAACACACCAAGAGTAGACCCATCAGTTTTCCTTCAATTTCAGCTTCTTTGAAATTAGTCTTTCTTTTAATAGTTTTCCTTACTCCATACCATGCATGGAAGAAAAAGAAAAAATATGTTATGCCATCAAAAATCATAACATTTGCTAATTTCATGATGTTACACGGTAAGAGTATATATTACTGTCTGCTTAAAGGGTTTCAAATAGAAGTCATTAGAATTTTCAGTTTAATCATAATGATGTAATTCTATATAATAAAAGGGTAATATGCAAATAGACCAAATGGCAGAACAACCAAACAACCAATCAAAGTATAATATGCTAATGATATGCTAAGGCTGTTTAACTGCTCGCTATGACATGCACTGACCACCAGGGGGCATATGTTCTGACCAGTAAGTTAGCTTGCTGCTGGGCTCTGGCTGATCAGGACTGAGCAAGATGGGCCTGATATGCCCAGGAGCCCTCCCACAGTCCCCCCCTGGCTGGATTGTGGGCACGGGTGGGTTCCCTCAGCCTGGCCTGTGCCCTCCCGCAATCCAGGACTCCTCCAGGGATGTCAGAGAGCTGGTTTCAGCCCGATCCCACAAGTCAATCCCCTTGGGATGGCACCCGGCACAGGGCTCATGGTTGGCGAGTGCTGCTGTGGCAGCACAAGCCTCTCTGTATCAGAGCTGATTGGGTGCGAGCCCATGGCAGGCACAGTGAGTCTGAGATGAGCATTAGCAGCAGGTAGGAGCTGCAGGTGGCATTGGGCTGTGGGTTTTGGCCCAATTGCTGCAGGCCACCCAGAGGGACCCCACCCATGCACAAATTCATGCACAAGGCCTCTAGTTAAATTATATTTACAGTAAGAAGATCATATGAGATACCCCACAGTATTTTTCTCAGGTCCCATTCTGCTTCCCTTTGTGTATGATTGGACTAAGCAAAGGTGATCTGGAGCAATAAAGCATGACTATGCTGTCTCTACACGTTCCAGAATATGTTTGGGCAGCAAAGAACTTGAAGAAAAAGGCTAAATGTTTAACAGTCACTCAGAATGAACAATAACTGACAGGACAATTTCCACAACTTTATCAAAGGTCCAGTCTCCCTCATTTCTTCTTTTTTTAAAAAGGCTTTATTATTTCAGAGCAGTTTTGGGTTCACAACAAAATTGAGAGTAAAGTACAGAGATTTCCCTTAAGCCCCCTGCTTCCACACAGTTCACTTACTAAATATGATTTATAAACATGTTTCTTGACTTCTCTTAATAATACTACTTGTTATTATGTTGAGTCATCTGTATTACAGGGTATGGGGAATTTTTTTAAAGTTTCAACAAATAATACATGACTAACATGGTAGCTACTAATCTTATCTACACTAATAAAAGAGAAACATGGTAATTAGCGTACGACCGCTACCCTTTTCATTGGCTAATCAGTGAGTATATGCAAATTAACTGTCAGCCAAGATGGCGGCCGGCAGCCAGGCACTGAAGCGAGCAGGGAGGCTTGCTTGCTGCAGACTCCAACGTTCGCTGCCTCACTTGCCAGCCTCTCAGCTGCAAGTCTAAGCAACTATATACTATGTTGCAAATAAGAAGCTAAACAAAACCCCAGAAAAGGGCTTCCATTCAGCCGGGCTCGGACCGCAACATTGTATCGATGTTTTCAGCAGCGAGGCCTCAGAGCTAAAGCTGGCCCAGAAAAAAAAAAAAAAAAA
>NW_005355247.1:887854-891592 GCF_000412655.1 Myotis brandtii | reverse complement strand
GTGAGTGAGGGTGGCATCGCAACCTCCCGATCCGCCCTGCTCTGTGCATGACGGGGCGGCGCCCCAACTCCCCAATCGGCCCTGCTCTGAGCCTGACCAGGGGCTGCACTTAGGGATTGGGCCTGCCCTCTGCCACCCGGGAGCAGGTCTAAGCCAGCAGGTCATTATCTCCCGAGGGGTCCCAGACTGCGAGAGGGCACAGGCCGGGCTGGGGGACCCCCCTCCCCCGCCCCCTGAGTGCACAAATTTTTGTGCACCGGGCCTCTAGTAATTAAAATAATTCTTAAATCAATACATTTCTATATTTGAATTGAGAATAAAAATAGTTTTACAGTTTCTTTACCAAGAAATAAAACATTTAGAGATTCTCAAGTGAATAAAATTGTGCCATAGAAAAAGTTGATAAAGTAACATCATTATGTAAAAATTCTAAGACAAATAATCAAAAACTTCTGTGTGTTTTTTTTAACATTCAGTCGAATTCAGCAGCCACTTATTAAGCATGTAATATAAACCTACCTTAGTATTATGCTACCAGGAGAATAGAGTAAGAAGATAGCAAATTCTTACCTCTGTTAATTATTGAGTTAATAGAAAGGTAATATTTGATCATTGCATCAATAGTTTTGCAATGAACAGATTTACATCTAAGGCAAGAGGAAATAATGTGAGTTTGAACGCAAAAGCTAAGCAAGACATTTCACAGTGCTTGGTTCAGAAAACACGTGCCCTGGAGAGTCATTAGGACAGGAAGGATAATAATCGTTAAAGTCATGTGAGAAAGTTTCATGATGGAATTGAGATTTCATGATGAACTTAGAGGAGTGATTGGCTTAGAACAGCAAAAAGGACATAGTAAAAAAAAAACAAAACAACAAACAAAACCACAAGAAAATGTAGATGTGAGAAAACTATGGCATGACAATAAAGAAGTAGACTACCGTATAAGCTACAACAGGTTTTCAAAAATGGCGAGAGACAAGGTAAAGTTATACTACTATGAAAGATCCCATGTACTATGATTATGATTTTGATTTTGTCTAAACGGCAATGTGAATCTGAGTTGTTAAGCAAAGGTATATCAATTTCTGCACTCCGTGGTAAGTCTGAGTCAAGTATGCAGTACACATCATTCACTGTTTTATATTGGATAATTGAAACATTGTTTACCTAATATTCATTGCATAATCATAAAGATAAGGGGAATCTTTGCATTTCCACTAGATCGCTCTCCACCAGGTGACTGGATCAGTTGGGACAATAGCTTGGTCACCTGTACTTACTTCGGCCTCACTAAATCAATAGTCTGTGGAAATTGTCTAAAAATCGATCATAAAGATTTTCTCATTTTCCTAGGCATACTCATAGTAAACTGAAATCAGTACATATAGTTTACTTTTGTGGGTTTTATTATAAAAATCTATGGTAACAGACTTTTATAATAAAAAGTCTATATCACCATTTTATTAAAGTCTATGGCAACATGTGTTGGCTAGTGCAGCTCAGTACATTAAAGATTAATTTCTCTCACTCAATAATCTCCCCAGGAGCACCGATATTGATGAATGACTTACAATGCAAGGAAATTTTCTCTTGAGCTTTCACATCTTACCATCTTTGAAGTTATTACACACTAATTAGAGCCCAATTGTTCCTTGTGTTGTGTTAACTGAAGATCAATTTGCTAATCACTGAGTATCTCAGGAGCATGACAGGGGTAATACAGATCATCTCTGCCTTTTGCTCCTCAGACTCGGCTGGTGTCTCGGAGGTTGTCAGGACTTGTGCATTGAGAGTCAAGGTTAATGGAGGAGTCTTTTTCAATATGGCAGGAGGCCTGCCTGCAGGAGCAACATAATGATGAGCATCTTCTGCTACCGCAGGCAGTCGTTCCTTGAGAAGCATCAGCCTCTGTTTCTTAATTTTTCCCCATAAGGTGTTTCTATGCAGCTGGTGTCAAGACTCACAAGTCTCTTACTTGCTATTAAGTGTCATGAAAATGACTTTTTTTTCCCTATGCAGACTTAAGAAAGGGGAAGGGGGAGCTATATGTGCTCTTACTCTAAAAGCCAATTTCTCTTTCCTTAGAAAAATTGCAACAATTGAAAATTCTCAAAGCATTTCCAAATGCATGAGTTATAACAAGAAAGTAAAAGTCCCAATAAAGTATCCATGTGAATGCCACAGGCTAATCTTATTCCCATTCATTTGAAAAAATATTCAATGAGTATATCTTTATGTGATCATTGATTATATTCCTATTCCAAATTAAATGGCCAAATTTATTTATCTTGGTGATATATTCACCGATGTTACTAAATCATTAAGTCAAGTTTATTATCAATGTATTTCTAATATGTGTGTGAAAAAATAAGGCATGGAAGTTCTGTGCATTATCAATATGCCGCTCTTCTGTAAGTGAGAAATGGAAGCACAGAGCATTTGTTCAATGCCTATTGAAGAGTAAGAAGACTTAATAAAAACAATTTATTTCAAAAATAATTCTGACTTGGACCTTTTCTTATAAAATATTCATGATATTTCAGTGTGCTATTTGCTAAAATTATTTTAGTTTAAGTCTCCCAAGATTTGGATAGTTGTATTTCCTGAATGTATTGTGTCAGATTTTTTTGTTTTTAGAAACAGTTCATGAAAATAGGGTTATAGAGGGGAAAAAATGTGATTTAAATGAATGTTGATAATTTAGTATTATTAAATTATTATTGAAAGTGGTAAGAAACATGTGGTTTGAAAAGATTATCATAATCATAAGTGAAGAGTGTGGAAAGATTGGCTCTTGGTACTTAATTTGAGAGCATTAACTTTGAGAGTTTAAAAAATAAAGCAAATGTGCGAGGTGATGGATGATTTAATCAACTCAATGGTGAGATTCCTTTCACAATGTATATATTGAATCATCATGGTGCACACTTTAAAGTTATTACAATTTCATTTGTAAAGGAGAGAGAGAACAAATGGGCAAACATAAGATGCCTTCCCTATTGTCTCCTTTCTTAATGATGCCGGATCTTTATGACTAAGTGTGGCATATTTTGTTTCCATGCGTGGATAGAATTTGGGAGTGTATTAGTCAGAGTTCTCCAGAGAAGCATACCCAGAGAATAGATAGATATAAAGAATAGTGACCAAGATAGAGATACAGAAAGAAATTTATTATAAGGAATTGGCTCACACAAACATGAAAGCCGAGAATGCCCAGAGTTTGCCTCCTCTGAGCCAAAGAACTAAGAAAGCTGTTGGTGTAAAAAAATTTATCCAATCGAAAGATTTGAGAACTAGGAACAGCTATGTTTGAAGGCAGAGAAAAGGGTTGTCTCAGCTCAGACAGAAAGCAAATTCACCCTACCTCCACGTTTTTGTTCTATTCAGGACAAAAATCTAAATGGATTTTTCTAACATTATCATTTATATAACCACTAGAGGCCCGGGGCATGAAATTCATGCATGGGGGGTCCCCTCAGCCCAGCCTGCACCCTTTCCAATCCAGGACCCCTCAGGGGATGTCTGACTGCAGGTTTAGGCCTAAACTGGCAGTTGGACATCCCTCTCACAATCTGGGACCGCTGGCTCCTAACTGCTCACCTACCTGCCTGCCTGATCGCCCTACTGGCTCCCTGCCAGCCTGATCACCCCTAACCGCCTCTGGCTGCTGGCCTGGTCGCCCCCATCTGCCCCCCTGCAAACGTGGTTGCCCCTACCTGCCCCCCCCCACTGCCA
>NW_005355247.1:859256-887711 GCF_000412655.1 Myotis brandtii | reverse complement strand
GTCACCCCCAACTGCCCCCCCTGACAGCCTTGTCATGCCTCACTGCCCCCCTCTGCTGGCCTTGTCGCCCTTAACTGCACCTCCCTGCCGACCTGATCACCTCCAACTGACCCCCCACCTGCCGGCCTGGTCGCCCCTCACTGCACCCCTCTGCTGGCCTGGTCTTATGTGCAAAGATACAGGTGAATAAAACCTTATGGTTGCCTGGCAACCTGGTCATCCAACACATTCTGCATGGGATCCCTTATTTCAATCTTCACTGGACATGCGGGACAGTCATGATTAGAAAGAAAGCATGCCTGATTCAGAATGAAACAGAGCGTACACACTATCCCGATGGGCGTTGGGTTTTTGCAATATGAACTGAGAGCATAAAGAGCCATACAAAAATGGAAGAATTGAAAAAAGCTATTGGTTCCATTTGCCTCATGTGCTATCAACAAAGTTTCTAATTGCCAAAAGGCCTCTCTATGGGTACTTTACTCCGGCAGAGGGGAAGACAACAGGTTGTGACCAATAGCGTTTACAAACGGGCTGTGAAAGTCATGGCAGTGAGATCAGATGAATAGAGTGGGTGGGCAAAGACAACAATCCTTCAATTAGGACTCCTAGCAGAGTGATTTCGCTGCAAACGCCCTTTGTGTGGGAAGGATTGCAAAGCTGTGCTCCTACTTAACTATTGTTGCAGCCTTTGCCTCTGCTTCCAGACTTGGCAGAGAATCTCTGCTGCTTTTCAGGGTGATGCTGCCAAGGCTGCTTCTATTCCTTTTATTGCGTGCTGGCTCACCGAACACTGTCCTGGCACTAGCCCAGATGCACACATATGCCCTGCCACAACGGTGCCAAGTTCCCTCCTAAATGCCTATCCGTGGAGTCTTTACCTTGTTAGAGTGCGTGCAACTGAGTTTTAAGGTCCACTTCCAAAAAAACCAATTTCAATCCAAAGGGCTAATTCATTTATTTGGACGATGAGGATCCTCCCCTTAACTATTTAATTCCAGTGGTTCATTGGAGTTTTATTTCTACTGCTATGCTCTCTCTCTATCGATAGGCATTTAGAAGTTGCCAGATACATGTCATCAAAAATTTTACAACAGTAGTTAGACCGCTGTATTAGATGGCTTTGAGAAGCAAAGGCTAATTCTATTTGGTATACTTTATGCGTGGCTCCACAAATATTTTTGTCTCATGTTAGACATTCCCTTGTTTCAAGGGCGATGGTTTAATGTGATTGTAATTTCCATCATATTTCCAAGGTGTCTGCTTTTCTGGAGAATCGTAAAGGGCCTTCCTCCCCATGGTAGCCTGACCCTTGTCATCATGCATGCTCTTTGTTCCAGGCCCAACCCCACTGCAGAATTTCTGCAAATATTTCCGTCATCTGTTCTCTCTCTACATATGACCTTTTAAGATATCAAATCAATTGTGATGTGTCCCGGGCACTTTTTACTATTAATAAATTCCTTGTCTTGGTGATTGTGATTATTTCAAATATATTCTTCCCTTCTGTATTTACTTTTTGATATTATGTTTTATAAGGATATTATTTTTTTCTTGATCAGATTATGTGGACTATGCATTTTAAAACTTGTTCACATGTCATAAAAAATAGAATGGTAGGTAAAAAAAAAATTTAAATTATACCAAATGAAGACTCTGACTCAAACCTTCAAATTTATTTAATGGGAAAAAAAAAAACAAACAACAAACCTCAAGTGATCCTCAGCTCTTTTTTTCTGGGTAGAAACTAAATTGCTCACCTCCACCTAGCCTCCACCCCCACCTCCCCTCTGGCTATTACCACACTGTTGTCTGTGTGTATGTGTTATGAATATATGTTTTCTGGCTTATGCCTTCACTTCTTTCACCCAACCCCTCCACACCCTACCCTCTGACAGCTGTTCCATGTATCTCTCTATTCATTTCAATGAACACTCCAAATTCATTTTAAATGAAGTTTCTTATTGTTATTTTTTCTACCGAATAAATGGATAAATAGATTAATTAATTTGACTTTAAAACTATAAATATATTAAATTATATTTTAAAATGTACTCAGGATTTGTATTAACCAGGTATGGTAAGACATACAGACATGGAAGGGATTGCCATAAAGCAAGAAATTAATACAAAGATCCCTAGAAACAGGAGACGTGTCACACCAGGCAGGAAGCACCAGGCTTAGTCAGGAGGCAGAAGGAGCTGGCAGAAAATGTGGATAAAAGACTTTGTTGTAGTTTCCAAATGAAGGAAAGGGGGAGGCAGGTTCCTCCGGCTTAGAATTGGCTGGTTGGAATAATTTCAGGGGCTCTGAGTTTGGGGGGCTGTCCTGAGTTGTCTGGAACCCCACCCTGTGGTGATTAGGACAAGGGAATACTGGCCTGGTCTGCAAGAGCTCAGGTGAGTGGGTGGGCTCTGGATGGTTAGTTTTCATATGAGAGGCATGGGTCCTGAGGAGTTATTTTCTCTCTTTAGGAATTAGCTGACCTTGGGATCAGCAGTCCCTTCCAGTGTCAGCAAGACCCCAAGATGTCAAGGTGTCAAAATACAAAGACATGTTTGTGACAGACCAGAAGATTGTTGTCTGTTATTTCTGTTTGCTCGTATCTTCCTCCTTTGGAGCACAAGGATCCCATAATCCTTTAGTATGATTCTGATAAGGCTTTTCTACAAGCCATCCTACCATGTCTGCCAATCATAGCACTCCACGTGCTTGAACACAGTGACTGATCTGTCCATAAGCACATGATACCAAACTAGTCCTACTCCTTATCTAGGGAGAGAGGTATTGAAAAGACAAACACATCCATAGATGAAGAGAAAGGGAATGTAAGTGAGAAGAAGTCACGGTGACATTATTTGAACCCCTAAATCCAACTGTGTTAAAAATGTTCCCTTCAGTTAGACTTCTCAGGTAAGGGTAAGTCAATAGAATGCTTACAATAAAAATAATCACAATATAGCCCTAGCCAGTTTGGCTCAGTGGATAAAGTGTCGGCCTGCAGACTGAAGGGTCATGGGTTCGATTCCATTCAAGGGCACATGTCCAGGTTGCAGGCTTGATTCCCAGGGTGGGGCATGCAGGAGGCAACAGATCAATGATTCTCTCTCATCATTCATGTTTCTCTCTCTCTCTTTCCCTTCCTCTCTGAAATCAATAAAAATATATTTTAAAAAGTAATCATGATGTAATATCTTTCACTTAAATTCCACTAGAAATCATAAACAATCACAAGTAGAAATACTAACCTCCAACCCTGACCCCTATTAAAGTAAAGCATTGATGAATGGCCTCAGCCAGTTGTACAAAGCATAGAAAAATGTAATCTCTAGCAGATTCCTTAATGGGTTTTCTCTGTCAAGATACTGTAGGTATCAATTAAATATGACAAAATTTTATTCTGTAAGAAAAGGCATCATGTTAATATTTTAAAAGATAGAGTATTGTATCTCTGTTAGTATGATCTGTAGCTAATTAACAGTAATACAATAAATTTTTCATGTGTAATATTTTAAGTGGTATATGTAATAATTAAACAGGGTGAGGCAAAAGTTTGACAGCTGTTCGGAGGGAAAAACATCTATACCAATAAAAGACTGGGTTGACCAGTCATCTTCCAGATGTCCGACTTCCTTCCAGACAAAGCCATGGTGGTGGGGGCTGAGGCAGAGAGGCCAGTTAGGGGCGAGATCAGGCTGGCAGGGGTCAGTTGGAGGTGAGATCAGGCTGGCAGGGGAGGGCAATTAGGGTTGATCAGGCAGGCAGAGGCAGTTAGGGGCGAGATCAGGCAGACACAGTTAGGAGTGATCAGACAGGCAGGCAGAGAGATTAGGAGCAATCAGGCAGGCAGGCAGGTGAGCGGTTAGGAGCCAGCAGTCCCAGATTGTGAGAGGGATGTCTGACTTCCGGTTTAGGACATCCCCCCAAGGGGTCCCCGATTGGAGAGGGTGCAGGCTAGGCTGAGAGAACATCCCACCCGTGCACACATTTTGTGCACCGGGCCACTAGTAATAGAATAATTAATAAATAACAATACAAGCATAAACGCTGTGTTTCATATACTCACAACTGTAAACCTACTTTTGCCAAAACTTGTATTTATTTATATTTGAAAATAATTTTGATTCAAATTAAAATTAAAGTACTCATGAAAACACTACAAACTGGTGAATCAGAAATAATATTAAGTAAATTCTGGCTCCTATGTCTTAATACTACATTTAGAATAGAGTTTCCAATGATTAGAAAAACTAGACTGACAATGGAGCTCTGTGCTGTATGAAGGAGAAACCAGCAGTGTAGAAAGCCTGGGGGAACCTCCCTCACACCCTCTCGGTACTGACCCCATGCTAGAAAACAAGGAAATCTCATCTCTTATGCTCTATTTCCTCTGCCTGTAATTTAAAGGTTATAATTCCCAGTAGTCTGAAAATGATAAAACAGTCTTTAGATTTGAATCAAGAGATACTTCCCCAGCCCTACGCACCCACCCTTATATATATGAAAAAAAAATGTTTCTATTCTGAATTTGAAAAACATTGTTCTTGTCCTCCATTTCAACTTTCCCAAGTCTGACATGTTTCTAAATTATTCATATTTTAATTAAGAGACTCTGTCAGATCACTAGAAGTTTCTCGCCCTTATTTAGGAGTAGTGGGGTTGTAAAGAGTCACGTTAATGATGAAGCTTCTTATTAAAGTGGTTTCTAATCTCATGAGGTGGCAGATGGTGATATTGTCAAAGCAAGAGGGTTCTGTTGTCACAGTGGTGCCTCTAAATTACTCTCTACTTGTGGTAGGCATGCTAAGGCGCCACAAAATAAAATGCAATAGCTAATTGCTAAGAGCTACTCCGCACAAAAATGTGAGACTTCTGAGCTTATTCAGCTCAGCTACCAGTCCTCTCATCCTCCAAAGAGATTGTTTTGAAAACCTTATTAGCAATTGATTTAATATTGGAAGGCCTCTAGCTCTTTTGTGACCTAGTCCTGAACAAATAAAAAGAAATGGAAAATAATATATCGGACATTTATATACTCCCCTTCAAGTTTAGTAAATACAATTAGAGCTTCCTGTGTACTCTCCCAGCCCTGCTCATTTCGGCCATCCCAAAAACTTCACTTCCCCTTTATCCTCACCTCACTAAATATGGCCAATTCTGATCTTCTTTCTAATATAATAGTTTTGGCTTTAAAAATTATTTTTACATAAATGAAATCAGACAGTATGCGGCCTTTTGTGCGTGGCTTCTTTCACGTAGCATAATGCTTTTGGAATTCATCCACAGTGATGTTTATATGAGTCATTCACTTCCTTTTATTTCGAGTAGTATTCCATTGGATGGATACACTGCAAGTTCATCATCTGAAGGACATTTGGGTTATTCCCTTATTGGCTGCTATGAATAAAGTTACTTTCAACATTCAAGTGCAAGACTGTGTATAGGCATTTATTATTCTTGGTAAGTATTTAGGGATGGAATTACTGAGTCATATAGTAAGTGAATGCTTAATGTTATAATAAACTAGCAAACTGTTTCCAAAGTACTGTAACACTTTACCTTCTAGTTGCTGCACATCCATGCACAAAAATAAATGCTCATTTAATCTAGCGTGTCTATTTTTTGAGTGCATAATATGCATAAACCCTAAGCTAAACAACATATACATATAACCTCTATGAATCTTTATGACAATTCTGAGATACATACATAAATAGCTATACTCTATAAACATAGAGAATGAGGTTTAAAAAGATTAAATGATTTCCCCAAGGTTCTACAGCTATTTCACAAACACTGGGATTCTAGAGTCTGATCTGTTATCCACTATGTATTATTATCTTTGTTAAATGTAATATATAAGTAGAATAAACGTAAGTCTAGTTTTTCTTTGCATAGTTATGCTTCGTACCTTTTACCATGCTTTAATTTTTAATAGTGCCCCTGGTCACTTATAAAAATTCCCAGTTTGTATGATAAATGATACGTTTGTGCTATTTATAACAGGTATTATTAACTGACATGATTTATAATGAGCATCTAAAACCTAGGGAAAGATGTATACAGTTAAAGATGAAGTCTATAATGTCATTTGCCAACACTTCACTGATTTTTATCACTTTGACTTTTAGAGAAAAATTACATAATAATGACACTTAACCGAGATTTGTTAGAATTTATCAACTTGTTATGTAACAATTCTAATTCTGCTGCTAGGTGCCAAAGAGACTGATATTGAAGAGAAACAGTTATATGAAGGAGTTGACTTTGTCAGATGCTCAACACTCCTTTCTTGCCTCCTCAGCTGTGACTGAGATAAAAGTGGAATAATTAAAATTTTAGTAAGAATCTGAAATTGAGTTGTTCTTTGGGGATGGAAAAGTGGAAGAAATAAGGAGAATAAGTGAGAGAAAATGTATAGAACTAATATAAAAGAGCAATGAATACCAGCAAACCTTTTAATCATGTAAGAATATAGTTTTCAAGAAAGCACTAGGAATATAATCAATGCATTTACCCAGTCATTCCTAAACAGGTACAATGGAGTATGAATTATTATCCTATACAAATGTGAAGAAGATGGTGAATGCAAAGCAGATAATCTTTCCAGGAGGGAGGCCACTGTGTCAATAAAGGTTGTTTAAATAATTTTAGCTCTGAAGTAAAGGAAGACACTGGGGTATTTCAACGAAAGGGAGTATTGCATGGTAGGCTAGTGATTGCTAAATAATTCAGGCACCTCCATGGAGCACATGAAATAAAATTCTCTGCTTGGGCACCTTTGACATTCTATTCCCTTTGCTTGAAAATCTTTCTCCAAATATGATGTGGCTTCCCTTATCTTGGTCACAGAAAGTCACCTTCTCAGCGAGGACTTCCATAGCAACTCAATTTACATTGCTAACTCCTGCAGACACACACACACACACACACACACACACACACACACACACACACTTCCTAGCTCTTCTCTGCTTGTATTTTCCTACTTAGCACTTACTTTCACTGAATATGCATATATTTTTCTTGCTTAATATTTTAAACCTACTAAAATATGAAGCCCATAAAAACAGGAATATATATGTATTTTGTTCACTGCTAATCATCAACACATAGCAGTACCTAGTCATGCTCAGTGGACACCTGTTGCATGAATTAAGAATAAATAAACAATTTTTTCTGCTTCAGTACAAAGGATTGAACGAAGTCATGGGGAATATACTGGAGTGTGACGGATTAGGCTCTTAACATAAAATGTTAGGTCTACAATCTGTCCCTTTTTGTGTGAGTAGCTGCTCAGATCACAATTATAATATTCCTGAAGTGACTGTATGAACAATTGCCAGGAATAATTTTAACCCCTCCAGATTGGATGAGCAGTTGAATTTGAGTTTTGTTTCCTTTAATACAGAAAAACTTATGATTCATGAAGAAGATAAAAAGATATTCAAAGCACTACAAACTATGATATTAAAATGAAGAATGTCTTTCCCTTTGAACTTGGGGCTTGATATTTTAACCTAACGTAGATAGCAAGAGGGTACTATTCAAAGTGCACTAAATTTAACAGAGACACAATTGCCATATGATTTCACTTATATGTGGGATCTAAAAGATAAAATCAACAAAATAACAGAAACAGACTGATAGATACAGAGAACAAAGTGATGATTTCCAGAGGGGAGGCAGATTAAGAAGTATAAATTTCCAGTTATAAAATAAGGCATGGGATTGTAATATACAGTATAGAGAATAGAATCAGTAATATTGTAATATCTATGTAAGGTGAGAGATGGTTACTAAAGTTACTGTGGCAATCCTTTTGTAAGATATAGATATGTTGGCTCACTATGTCATACACTTGAAACTAATATTGTATGCTAACTATAATTAAAGATAAATAGAGAAAGACTCATAGATAGAGATCAGGCAGACAGCTCTAGGGTGGGGGAAGGCTGAGGTGTTGGAAGAATTGAGCAAAAAAGAGGAAAAAGAGAGAGAACTCATGGACATAGACAATACTGTGGGTGAACAGGGATGGGTGAAGGTAGAAGAGGGCATAGAGGGAATAAAAGGTGATGAAAAATAAAATAAACGTAAATAAAGATAAATTTTTAAAAAATAACAAAAAGACTTGCTTCTCTGATACCTGAAAGACAAATATTGAACCAAGACAGAAGGTGAAGATGGCTTGGACCCTGGGAGTGAGAGCGGGGACAAAAGAATGCAGGAGGAACATCGCCCATGGACCCCTTTCTGCACCCTTCAGTAAGACAGAGGCGATTTAGAATGCAGACATTTGTTCTGAGAGATAAAAAAAAGAAAGCCTTTTATATGAGTCTTTATGTCCCTAACACTCTGAAATGTAAACATCTTTAGCGTTTAAATACTATGCTACAATCTTACTGACTCAGTAAATGAGTTTGAGAAAATGAAATAATTCAAGCTCAACAGTGCAATCTGAAACAGCAAAGAGCTGCACGTGTTGTTCTGTCATGTCCTCTTGCTACAATAGCTGTGCCAATTTCTCTGAAAAAAAAAATGTACAACTTTGGACTTTCAGCCCATCTAAGAGGAAACAATTTGGATTCCACACCTTACAAATCTTCCAGACCATTAATCAGCTCATCTATTTGCACATGGCAGCTTTATCAGTGCGACACGATTTTTTTGCGCTATACTTTTATCAAACACAAAAATAAAATGAGTTATGAGCTTAATGTTTATAACACTCAGAAAAATAAACATTTGTCTTGAAACTATTGATCTTGAAACTTCCATGAAATTATTTCATATTAAGCTCAACTCTTTTTTATCTATTATTTCAGATATCTCTGTGGTTTTGCGAGTAGGCCAAGAGAGAAACATTTGCAGATTCACTATAAGGTGCATACCTCACACTCTAGATATTTTCAGGGAAGAGAAACCCTTTTGTTAATTGAACAATATTCATCATTCCCCTGAGGTCAATGTTGTTTATGTTGTATTAAATTGAACGGAGAAAGAATGTGCATAAGACATGGCAGGTCCATTAAGATAAAAATAAGTGCATTCCATTTTAAGGGAAGCTTTTTCACTTGAACCATTATTTCTGACAATTAATAGTCTTGAAAAATACGACTTTGGTAATGTACTAGTAAAACATACTTGTACAATAATGTATTATTACTGCACTTCTATTTGTTTCCAACAGCATAGCAGGACTGTAGAAAGTGACTTTGCATACATTTTTTTCTAATTCTCACAACAACTCAGCCAAGTAGATACCACTGTCTTGTGTTATGGATGAGGAAGCCTAAGTTCAAAGAGGGTAATTGGAAGATCAGATTGCTAAAAAAGCTAATGACCAGTATTTGCAAGTTTTGTTGACTTCATTCATTAGAATATATTATTGGGAATAGTTACTGATAGTGCTCTATGTTATATTCAGACTTAAAACGAGAAAAAACAAAGAAAGAAAAGGTAATGAAGAACTCAGAATTCATTCATTAGAATATATTATTGGGAATAGTTACTGATGGTGCTCTATGTTATATTCAGAATTAAAATGAGAAAAAAACAAAGAAAGAAAAAGTAATGAAGAACTCAGAACATATACACATACGGATATACTTAATTAGTATTATGACATAAATTGAAAAAAAAAGTACTTGGATATTAGGTAGAAATTAAATAAAATTGAAAGACATTTCAAGAAGGAAAAAAACACATCCTTCTAATGATAGCCAGGTATGAAGACTTAAATGTTTCCCAAATCTACTTACAAGTCAAGATGACTAATAGAAATTTTTCCAAATGTCTAAACTAGAAAACAAATAGACATTATTAGAAATATGTTGATATAGTTTATGCATTTATACTTATGTTTAAAAATGTCAACTTATAAGTATAAATCAAAAACATTTCTTAGAACTGCCATGTAAATTTAGGTTTTTGACTCTGAGGAAAAAGCTGTGTTTGGTTAAAGGATATAAAAAGGTCAATATTGTACCACCTAAATTAATCACATTTTCAACTTTTCCCTTTAAAAATGAACATGAGCTTTCTCATTGTGAGTTTAAGTGCAAATAGTAATTTAGGTACTCAATTCCCTCTCCAGCACCATCACTAATCATCAACCTTTTTTCTTTTCTTTTCAGTGTTTTAGCTAGTGTAACAGAATTGTTTTTCCATTGTCTGTTCTGTTTGCCATATCTACACCTGTCTTTATCAATAGTCTCCCATGCCCTAATGATTAATAACTGGTGTAGGAGCATCTAATTATTTTACGATAAGGCCAGCAGGATTGGGTCTTTTTATGCTTTTGACCCAAGGCTCTTTCCAAACATCTACAGGGGCATCGGAGATATAGTAATAGAGTTAATTCCACTGCAATATTTGCTTGATATTATATTCTCTATTTCTGGTTTATGGCCATTCACACATATGAAAAACAAGAGTTTGACTCACATGCTCTAGGATACATTGTTAATGCATCTAAAGGTATCAAAAAGCCTCTATCTGACATTTCTAATGTGAATTCATTCCTTCTTTGCCTGTAGAAGTAAATTAGAGTCCAACCTCTCTCCATGGAAAAGGCATTTGAGGTAGCCTCCAAAATCTTTTAATCTGCATACAGCTTTCCTAAATGCCTCTGACTTTCCATGGGAAGGCAGACTGGGTAAGGAGGAGGGTTCTCTCACAACACCCCCAGGGACATGCTACTCTACCTTGTCCATTCAATTGCTTGCACTTGAGGTCTCTACACCCTTAAGAAAAACTTAATGTAGAGTGTGGAGCTAGAACTATGTGAAATTCTTCTGTGAATTTTGTTCTTTCATGTCTAGGCTTTTGTAAGCTCTTTAAAAGAATGAGACGAGGGCTTAACATCAGTCATAAGGAGCTTGTTCTAATCTGAAGAAGATTTAACTTAAAAGGCAATTGAGATATGAGGGTCTTTTGTTGGGCAGAGGGGAAAGAAAGTAGGTCAGAAGCGGGGTCAGAGCAGAGCCAAATGCAGGCTATAACGGAGTGAAAAGGAATGCTGGAATCAAGTCTGGTAGGTTCAAGTTGTAATGTAGGGAGGTAAAAAAAGAAAGATCGTTTTATATTTTTCACATGCTTCATTTGACTTGGATACAAAATCTTTTCCAGAATCATGTTAAGAATCTGAATTTTCTTTGAGGGTTTTTACTTAGCGATCAAAAAATTCTGAATATTGGATATTGGAATTGTATTTCTTGGAGACGGAAACTAAGGCCCTTCTCAAATTTAAAATGGGCCACTACAAATCATATGCACCAGAATTTTCTTCTCTTCCCTGCTCTCTAGTCCATCCCCACGCCAGAAATTAGGAGAACAAAAAGATGAGGATACAGAGCTGTGCATCATCACTCCATGAACTTCACATGTAATTGGGTCATTACATGTGAATGTTTTCCAAATAATGTAAGATGGAGCCCAGAGCAAATCATAGAGAGCAAGAAGTTTTGGAAGATCCTCTCTTATGCAAAATGAGCAGTTACTGAACTGAACCCACATAGGAATTGCTAACCAAGTCAGCTGTTAGATAATGCTTGACCCTCTGCTATGTACTCAGTACTGCTATCCTAGGTGCTGTAGGAAACACAAAGGAGACATGATCCCTGCCATCAAAAGGTTTAAATTCTTTTGGGGGGAGAAAAAAAAAAAAAGACCAAGGCAGTGGTTCTCAACCTTCTGGCCCTTTAAATACAGTTCCTCATGTTGTGACCCAACCATAAAATTATTTTTGTTGCTACTTCATAACTGTAATGTTGCTACTGTTATGAATCGTAATGTAAATATCTGATGTGCAGGATGGTCTTAGGTGACCCCTGTGAAAGGGTCTTTCGACCGCCAAAGGGGTGGTGACCCACAGGTTGAGAACCACTGGACTAAGGCATGTAAACTAATGTTCTCTGAGTGATATATCTTATTTTCCACTACAAAGGTATTGCCTTAAGAAAACATCTACACACAAAAAAAGCAATTAGTCCTCCTCCCCCCAAAAATGCATTTGATGTATGTAGAGACTTTATCACATGCAAAAAACTTTTCATCTTCAAAAGTGATTAGGATTTTTCTATTTCTGTCACTTTTTAATTGATGTATTTTTCTTCTATTGAAGACTGATAAAATGTGTTTTCATTAGCAATTTTGTTATGGCAGAGTTCTGATAATAATTAAATGACAAGTGTTAGAAATTTGTTATTTAAAACTTGAATTTAGTCATTTCAAAATAATTGTAATAGTAGCATTACAAAAACCTCTCACTAATAGGTAAGAGAAAGTAGTATTTTAAAAGAGGTATTTCCTTCGTGACTTTAGCTTTTATATTAATTTACATCTGCTTGATGGGTTCATAAATCAAGTTCTATAAATATTATCTCCTCATCTATTAAAAATTTCTATGCATAATAAGATGTGGTAAAATCTGTATTCATAATTCTTTTGATGAATATAAAGTAATTGACTTTGTATGAGATTTTAAAGAATTAAACACAGCAGAATTTAGTCTCAAACTGAGATGAATAAAAATTTCATCCTCATTGGAAATTTGTCACTGATTGTATACCTATTGATCTATAATAATAAAAGTGTAATATGCTAATTAGACCAGACAACCTTCTGGATGAAGCTCTGCGAAGGAAGTCCGGGTCCCGGGAGCCTGCAGGCGACCAGAGGGAAGCCCAGGTCCTGGGTGCCAGAGGGAAGCCAGTGCCGGCAGCCAGGGGAAGGAAGGCCTACTCTTGCCTGAATTTCGTGCATCGGGCCTCTAGTTACACAATAAGAAATTATAAAAGTGGCTTCACACAATATTATTAGGATGGTTTTAAATCAAACTCTTTCAATGCAAATGTCTGTTCTCAGTTTTTATCTTTCTTAGGTACTGAATAGCATTTTACAATGTTGCTCTCTTTTTGCCTACTGACTCGGAAAGATGATTATTTTTACTGTATGTAAATTATACCTCAATAAATGTATCTCAAATGAAACATTGGTGCCAGCACAATTTCAATTTAAATAAGTGAGTGCATATTCCATATACTCAACTAAAAATGTGCAAGCCTCCCTTCTCCTCTATGAGCTTAACCCATCTGTCGTCCAGCCCCTCAATTTCCTCAGAAATGTCCCTCAAATGTGTCCTCTCTGTTTTTCATTCCCGAGGTTCCTCCTCACTCTGTAGCTCTGTCAGTTAGGCTGATCTCCTTGTGCTCTGCCCCTCCAACCCAGTCCTAGGACCACTGCCAGATCCATTTGGCAAACACACTCTTTTTGCTATTGAAATGACTTGCTCAGAGACATAAGAATTGCCTAGGTCCTCTCATTGTCTAAAATTCCTTTTACTTGCTGAACCTTAACCTCTGCTCCAGAAAGATTTCCTGTGCACACCTTCTTCACGTCAATCTTTGTGCCTTTTCAGTGGTGTCCCCACCATCTGAAATGCCTTCCTCCTCCCAAATCACTCGTGTGTGTGTGTGTGTGTGTGTGTGTGTGTGTGTGTGTAAAACCATGCAGATCCTTCATTTCTTTAATATGACCTTTTCTCCTCTCTTTCATTTTGATTCAAACTGGCCTCACTCAGCACCCTGACCCACCCACCTCCTTGTCCTTTGCATGTCCACTTCCTTGGTCATTAAGTTCTCAGGACAATGAGGTTCTGATCAGCATCAAATAATCTTAGGAACAAAGCCTCCTGTCTGGGGACTCAAACTAGAGATAACATCTAGGCCTCAATTGAGTTTCAGCTCCAAGTCTAGAAAAGTGGCAAAACCAGAGGACGCAATGCCCTAGCCGATGTCAGGGTCAGATGCATTGATCAATTACCGCCTATCTTAGCACCAGCCAATCAGTAGAGACCAGGACCCTGACCATGACCCTAACTTCTTCAGTCACCATGATTAATGATTTTCCCTTATATAACCCATCCCTGGGAAGCCATCAGGGAGCCAGGTCTTTGAGCATTAGCTCACCCATCTCTGGGCTGGGATACTACCTAAAAATAAACCCTTACTTTCTTTGCTGCAAACCCCTATTTGTATCTTATTGGGCTTTCACGTGCACAGGCAAATGGACCCCTTTAGTCCACAAATACGTGTGTGTGATATTTTATATATATAAAGCTTACACATGAAATCTGCAACTTACAAATGGATTCTAAGTGACCCAATTTTTAATGAATTTCCATGACAAGCGTCTCTCTTTTGGCACAGTCATAGTTACAGGAGGGTTTCCATGGTGGCCCTGGCCAGCCAGGCATCTGAGACTTAGGGGAGGTTTCAATGTTATGAAAACTTTTTAAACCACCAGCTCCTTCTCTGGTCTTTATTGCTCCCAATAAAAACTAGCAGTTCTTGACACAATTTACTCTGCACCATGTTATACATGTATTACATTAGAACGTGCTTAATAATTTTCTAACTGCTGTTTGACTTAATCATAGCAAAACCTGTAGGACGGGGAAGTTGTTTTTGATTGTCCTTATTTTTGGATCAGGAAACAGAAAAATCAAGAGATTATGACTTCCTCAAGGTCATGGGATAGAAAATTATTAAAACTAGAACCTGCATACTCAGGTTCGCATTTTTGTCTTTTAAACAAACCTGACCTCTGGCTGCTTCTTAAAGGGACAAACCTGACCTATGTTTATCGTACCTACATTTTATTAGGCTCCTTTGCTGGTTAAGTCAGAATCTTTGCTGTACTCCAACTAGACCAAAAATAGTTTGGTTTTGAATGATGTCTGTCAATGTATGAGGTCAATATTGAGCTACTACAATTACTACTTCACATATAAAAATGAACACACACAAAGAAAAATGATGAGCATGTTAAAACAAAATACAATTGTATTTCCTAATGGGATGAACAAAGCATAAATATGACAAAGTGCTCATTGGAGAATAATTATCAACCTTACTTTCAGACAATATCAGGTTCGGCAAAATCAATTGGAATATAAATGCAAAATAAGTTGACAAAGACACATTTAGAGAAAAGCAATCATAGTAACTAAGACAGACTATTAAATTATTTTAATAACTTTATGATAACAATGTAATACTGTGAAAAAAAACCAAGCTAATAAAAATCACACATGTTTGTCTGATTTAGCAAAAATATATACAATTTAAATCAGATCAAATTTTATAAGGAGTGCTATAAAATGAATTTATTCTGCTAAAATGCCTGCTAGAAATAGGAAATTATGTGAATAACTAAGTTCTTTCAAATAGTCAAATATAAGAACTAAAATGAACAGAAAATTACACTTATAATATGTATTTATCAAAGATAGAATATTAGTTATATTACTTTATGTTCTCTATAATGATGTTTGATATAGAATGTTAATCTAATATTACAAATTTTAAATTGGAAAGGGAACATATGTGTGTGCTTGTGTATTTTACTACTGACAATTTTAATGTGTATATTATTCGGTGTTGTCTGGCAATATGATTTTTCTGCTAGCAGCTAATGTTTAGAGTTGATACTCAAAATAAACTGATCAAAAATAATAAAAAGAAATGTGCTCCTCTAAGATTAGATTTGTGCTAAGCACACATGAATATATTGTGAGTCTACACCATCATGTGAAAATGTGCTCCTCTAAGATTAGATTTGTGCTAAGCACAATGAATATATTGTGAGTCTACTCTACACCATCAAGTGCAGACATATAATTGTCTCACTTTGGGACATACTACTCTACAGCAGTGACCATAGCAGATTGCAGGATGGCTCCAGTTTGTCACTCCCTCCTGCTTCCGTCCTCTGCCATGTACTTTGCAGCATCCTCCATGGAGTGATGAGAAGTATAATTTCCTGATTGTGGGTTTAGTCAAGTGACTTTCCTTGGCCTATGAACTGTTAGCAGATGTGACACAATATAAGTGTGAAAGGGGCTTGCAAGATTAGGCTTGGTCGTTTCGTCCTTCTGCTATTGACATGAGATAGACATACTCCCTTTGCTTGTTGGTCCCAAAAAAAGGATAAAAGACACACAAAGCAGGACCAAGTGGTCCCAATTTTCCCAGATGAGGCTAGGCTATACCAGTTCTGCTATTGACATGAGATAGACATACTCCCTTTGCTTCTTGGTCCCAAAAAAAGGATAAAAGACCCACAGAGCAGGACCAAGTGGTCCCAGTGTTCCCAGATGAGGCTAGGCCAGTGATGGCAAACCTATGACACGCGAACTCATTTTTTTTGGTTGATTTTTCTTTGTTAAATGGCATTTAAATATATAAAATAAATATCAAAAATATAAATCTTTGTTTTACTATGGTTGCAAATATCAAAAAATTTCTATATGTGACACGGCACCAGAGTTAAGTTAGGGTTTTTCAAAATGCTGACACACCGAGCTCAAAAAGTTCGCCATCACTGGGCTAGGCTATATCAGCGAATAGCCCTCCAAACCTAGGATATGAGTGTGTCCATCTGAGATCAGCCAAACCCCATTCAAAACTTGAGAGCTATTATGCTAAGTGATTGTTATTTTAATGACTGAGTGTTGGAGGTGATTTACACAGCAATGGTGAATTGACACAGTGATGACATGATCTCTCAGATCAAGAATTCATCATGTAGAAATTAAGAGAAAATGGAGTAGCTATCTGTGGAAAACAAAAACTAAGTTACTCTGAGAATGTTTTTTGGGGGGTTGCCTCTCACACAATTGCAGTAAAAATGATCACATTACAAATACAAAGACTAATTTTGTCCACAGCGTGAATAGATGTCCTCTAGCATTGTACAAATTAAACCCAAGATTTATCACCCTAATTCATTCTTTCATTCCTTTCTCCAGTATATTTTCATACAATAGAATATAACTGAGGAGAGCAGGGCAGGAAGTTCAGATGACAATGACAGGTACACACAATACTATCACATTCAGTAGGAAAAACAAAGTTACATTTTTGAACACTGAACAAAGTCATGTTTGCCTGCAATGAAGAATCAGTCCAAATGACCCCAAGATTATTATCACTCCATGACCAAAAACATGGTTTTCAGAGAGCTACGCTACCAAATACATACATCAAAGTCTAAAAGAAAGGCTGTATTCCCAGAATAGCAAATAGCCATGACCTCAAAGTACAATAAGCAAATGTAATTTCTTTTGATTAATAATGTGAATTTAGGCAGGTGCATCCAAATCAACTGATTAGAAAACATGTTTTTAATATACTTTTATTGATTTCAGAGAAGAAGGGAGAGAGATAGAAACAATGATGAGAGAGAATCATTGATTGGCTGCCTCTTGCACGCCCCACACTGGGGATGAAGCCCACAACCCAGGCATGTGCCCTGACCAGAAATTGAACCGTGACCTCCTGGTTCATAGGTTGATGCCCAACCACTGAGCCACACCAGCTGGGCTGATTAGAAAACTTTTTAAAAATAGTTATTTTTCTTCAGTTTAACTTCTCTACATATTACTTTTATCTGAAAAATATTAAGAACATTCACTGTCTCATAAAAGCACAAGGGAAAAACAGTTGGGAACAGTATGCCTTTACAAGGAGAATTATAGTGGTGCATGAGTTCTAGAAGGTGTTGCTCTCTTCAAGGTTGTCAAATACGTGGATTTTTACTGTTGTTGTTCAGGTCCTCACAGTCACAGGAAAATTGCTTAGATAACTTATTTCATGAAAATACCTTCTTTTAATGAAATTGTGCAGTTTTGATTGAGAAAAAAAAGTAATCTATATCCACTCCAAATTTTTCCCCACACAGAATAATTTTCTACATAAATAATATATACAGTGTTCTATCTTCTAAGAAATATATGAAAGAAAATTCATGCATGACCTCCAGCTGCCTGCATCTAATATATATATATATGAAAAAAATATTTTTAAGAAATATGTAGATCATTGGTATGTTAAGAAACTGCTTTGAAAAACTTGTGATGTTTTGTATTGTACGAATGATTGACAAAAATGTATCTGACTTAAAAAGGAGAAGAAAATCAAGGCGAAATGTAGAAGGAAAACTTTCCTCAGAGCATGAATGATGATATCTAGAAGCCCCGGGTGGTTGAAGAAGGAAACTTTAGAGAGAAATACTTCAGAGACTGAACGTGCAAGAAGCTATTAAAACTGTAAAGATTGCTTCCCGAGAAACTGCTTATTCCTGAAAGTGAGTGGGGAAATCTTATGGCCGAAAGGAAACAGAATAGAATGAGTTTCCAGTGTGTCTTGGGATTCATGGGTTTGCTTTTCACCCTATTTTCTCACAGTAGAAGATGAAAATAGGAGAGAAAATAGAAGAGTTTGGCTCAGAGATCCAAAAGGGAAGAGTAGTTGGCAAGTTTAGTGAGAAAGGTCAAGTTTTTTCAGAAGTTTGTTTTCCTGTTCACTGGAGTTGAGTTGTTTGCTCTGATGTGTGAAAACTCTTCAACCTACAAAAATAAGATTCTAGAGGAGAGTTTCTAAGAGAAAATAATGCTGTTTTGTACAGCTCCTTGTAAAGCTAGAAGTACTAGTAATACATAGCGTGAAATGCTGGTTCTGCACATAAATTATTACATAAAATGGTATGACTTAGTCCAAGCTTATTTTTAGAGGCACTTTTATGTATTAATGTTATTGGGGATGTTGGAGTGTCCCTTTCCCCACTGAGTGCTGGGGTGGAGTCCTTACGATATCTCAAGAAAAAGAATTTTCTGCCCTAACCGGTTTGGCTCAGTGGATAGAGCGTCGGCCTGTGGACTCAAGGGTCCCAGGTTCGATTCCCAGGAGCATGATGTACCTTGGTTGCGAGCACATCCCCAGTGGGGAGTGTGCAGGAGGCAGCTGTTGGATGTTTCTCTCTCATTGATGTTTCTAACTCTCTATCCCTCTCCCTTCCTCTCTGTAAAAAATCAATAAAATATATATTTAAAAAAAAAGAATTTTCTGTAACTCATATGGGGGGGATGAATGATTTCTATTTGCATGGAATTACATCGCTGGGTTTCCAAAGTCCCATTTCCATTAATCTGGTCCTAGAAGAAATGTAGCTTGGATTCAGTAGAGCTTAAGCCAGAGCTGGTGTCCAGAGTTTCTGTCTGTCTTGTAGCCAGGCCAGTTCAGCAGCAACACAGCCAAGAGGAACCAAGAGCACAAGGGATAAGGGTTTGGATAAGGATTAAATATCCCAAATTTCATGTCCTTGCAGTAGCCACGTCTACTCTGGCCAATGACCTGCCCCCAGGTGTGATTGACAAGCAAGTACTTTCCCTGTGTCAACCCAACTTTACTGGGCATGTGTTTATCTCCCCTCCATTGGACCCCTGAGAATGTAAAGTTGTAGCTTTCTGGCAAAGCTGCCCAAATAATATGCTATAATATTTGTCCTTCCCCTTGCTCCTTTCCTGTTATTAATAACTAGGTTAATTGCAATGCTAATATTAACATCATCATCATCATCATCATCATCATCACCATCAGTGATAAGACACTGAAGAAAGAATCAAATAAATTATCAAGAGGTAGCTAAATTTATTTTGTCTTTTCTCCTTCTGCTCGCCACTTTTTACCATTTCTCCAGGACATTCTTTCTAGAGACATAATCTGCTAGAGGCGCTCTTGTAGGTAAGGGTGTTTGATAAGTTAACTGTCCCCCAAAGTATCTGTATTTTAAAATACTGAATGGAGAATAGCACAAATGCACCTTGGAGTCTAAGAAACGGTTTCTCTGAGCATTCCTCAGAATCTATCCTATGGGCAATCAATAGTTTGGAATATTCCAGATGGGAGTGAGTTTCAGAGATGGCAGCTTTGGAAATGATAGGGATGGAGAGGAGAATTCAAAATTGTATATTCTATAATAAAAATCATTATCACACAGCGCCATCACATTTAAAATTACATTATCATCCCTTAATTGAATTAAAGGCAACTGGAACTTAGAGAAAACTGCCATTCTACCAGTGCAATCTTCAAAACACAGAATAGTAAAAAAGCACGAAATCATTTTCTCCCATAAGCTGACCACATCCCACCCTGAAAATAATGTAAAGTACCTCAGCCAAGACACAATGTGTTTCAAGTTCTCCAGTATATTTGTGATCGCATATTATCTAGAAAATCGTGTAATTTGTCCTGCACGTCATCATTCTTCAAGGTCCACAATCTTAGTACATTATAAAAACAGTAACTCTTGCTTTCTTATCAAAAAGTCTCCAATCTTCACACACAGTTCATCTGTTATTTGTCCATTTAATTTGCAGGACCCAGGAATTAAAATTAAGAGGGTGGAGAAAAATGGTTCTTCCTCAACAAAGCCCTAGTAAACTAATATAACATCAAATAGGCATACACACCACTAAGAAAAGGGAAGCAAGGGGATGAAAGCTATTCATCAGTTTAAAGGCCATAAGAAATGTGTTCGAAGAGGTGACATTTGGACTGAAATGTAAATTAAAAGGTGATTTGAAGAAGCTGACATTTGTGCTGCTAACTCAATTACAACATGATTTGGAGAAAGATGAACTCTAAAGTGCAAAGCCCCCAAGACAGGGCAAGCTCGGTCTGCCCTGGGAATGAAAAGGCCAGAGTGAATGGAGTAAACTGGTCTGGGACGAGGAAAAGACAAGCGACCAGCCATCTGTCAAGGGCTTTGTAGAGTAAAATGTTTGGCTTTTATCATCATTTTGAGACAAGCTATGGAAGGATATTAAGCAAGCCACCTAAGTCAAGTTTAAATTCAAGTGAAAATATTTTAAAAGGCACATAGAGGGGGTTTTATTTTCTGAATACTGCACAAGTATTATTCTGTAATCATCGTATTCAAAAGAGCATAGTCTTTTTTTTTTTTCAAAGTTCCATATGAATTTTTAATATGTGCTCAAAGCTTTCAAATAAAGATGTCATTAGTGTATTTTACTATATTTTACAGAGAGGAAATTTATTTCTAAACCGTCTTTTCAAAATAAGCAGCATGCATAGAAATAAACTTCACTGTATTTCTTATTTCTTTTTAATTTAAATCAAGTTGGTTTTATATTTTGTAGTTATCATCAAGCTCAGAATTATTTGGTTAATTTCACTATTGAATAAACATAAATGTTTTCAACTGATAATTTGTGAGTGTTGCTTCTATTTTTTCTTCTTTGTCTGGCAATTTAATATAGAAAACAAATTGGTACAAGGCTCTCTCAGAGTGTTAATAATTTAAAAATTAAATATTATTAGTAAAATATAATAAATAAAGTATATTTTGAAGGAAATTATTTAAAAGAAAAATTTTAGACCACTAATATAGATAGAGTCTTTAGCATGAGAGCTGGGCATCTGACAATATTGCATTTTAGACATCTCTAAAGAGGAGCTTAACTTCGTTTTTATTATTTGGTTGTCAATTGGGCATATTATCCTTATAATCTCAGGTGAACACTAGTCACATTTTCATTTCATATATTGTGCTAGACAAATTTAAATGTCAGTCATAGCTGTAGGTTGGTGAATGGATATTTGCTAACACCTCTGCAGGAACTATAACTTGTTGGAATAGTAAACACATTCTTCTAAGAAATTCTGTTGGTGTTCAGTATTCAATAGTGTGTGTAGGCATTATGGATTAATTCCTATCATAATATGGGCATCCCAGGACCCAACGTAGCCATGACTATTTAAAGCAATAGTTCTGGTCTGTTCTGCCTAGCAATAGGTTGTTAGTTATAATAATGGACTTAATATTTGCAGAGTTATATTTATTGTGCTTAAAATTTTCTCTGACATAGGTCCTTTATATCAGGCTGTAGTTTCTCTAATTTAATTGCTTTGCAAAATGTTTAATTATAAGACTAATCAAAGTTGTCAGGTACTGAAATTCTTAGACTCAAACACATTTTTCTCTCCAAAGTAACAAGGTTCTTTGTATAATGAGAACAGCAGTTTAACTGTTCACTTGGCATACAAGGAGGAGATACAGAAGAGACAGAAATTAACAGTGTCTGCCTACTTCATACCAGGCACTGTGCCATTCGCTCCAAATCCTTACAGAGCGTTCACACTTTCTTGAGTTGGTTATTATTAACATGACATAATTCACAATACCAGTCATTTAAAAATTAAAGCCATATCCGGTCATATAAATTGCTATCCACAAAGAAATAAAATTTGCTAACCCAAAGTCAGCAGAGAATACATTTAGCTATGTTTCATATGACAATAGAAAAAGATAAGATCATTATAATAAGCGAAAAAATAGTTTTAATTTGTAGTTTTCTTCTAGTTTTCAAAGTTTCTTGTAAATCTGCCCACCTATCGTGTCTACCATTCCATAAATTACACATTAACCACACTTGCCTTGACAGGTTCAACTTGCTCAGACTTCCAGAAACAAGTACTTAGAGCCTGAAAACTATCTTAGGGTTCTTTTGTAATTTGCCTATTGCATAATCCAGTTCCACCCACATTCATTAAGATGTTTCCTATAATTATATTTTTTAAATAATGATGAAGATGTAGTGTGTTTGTGTCTGATTTTCTAACGTGTATCTTTAAAGAACAAAACATTGCAACCCGTGGCTCAGTGGTTGAGCGTTGACGTATGACCTAGGTCCTAGGAGGTCCCAGCTCAGGGCACATGCCAGGTCAGATTGCTGGCTTGATCCCCAGTGGGGGGGAGTGCAGGAGGCAGCCAATCAATGATTCTCTCTCATCATCGATGTTTCTATCTCTCCCTCTCCCTTCCTCTCTGAAATCAAAAAAAAATATATAAAAAAAATAAACATTCCAAAAGTGACTTATGACTGTTATATTCAAATATTTCCATCACCAAAAAACATAGAAGCACAACTCATTTACTAAATAATTCACATTTTGAACCTTCTAATTATTATCTAGATACTTTTTCATTATTATCCTTGTAAAATAGCAATGCCTTCTTGTTGAAATCTAAAAATTTAAAGACCTAGGCAAAAAGAACTGGAGAAACTAAAATAAACCAAAACACAATTCAGAATAAGAGCAATCTTATATGAGGTTTTTTAGGCAGGTAAAGAAAATAATTATTTGGGAAAGGAGATCTAAACTTGGCTTTTCAGTCACCTCACAATTGAGAAAGGGAAAAGAAAAACAGTTAAACATGGAGAGCATATTATTAATTAGCTAATGGGAAACACTAATTAAAAACTATGACCAATTTCTATAAGATTTATTATGTAACCAAAATAGATTTTGTCTGTGATGACAAAATGCCTCATAATTACCTGAGTAGTATTAAATTCGCCAAAGGAGATTTTAAAATACAATTGCAATATCCGGCCAAAAAGTGAAATTCCCCTAGAGGTTGAAATCATTAGAAAATTTAATCCCTGAAATAGCTCATATCTGTGCCTCATTCTCCTAGAGGACAGACTTGCTTGAGTCTCTTCCAGACCCAGTGTTTTTTTCTCTCCTAGTTTAAACAATAGGTTGCTGCTTTAGATCAATACAGCGAGCAGATTAAGTTGTGAAGCTCAGAAAGATGGAATTCTGTTACTATCCATCTCATTGCATAATCTTCCCACTCTTGCTTCTAGAATTGAATGCATGCCTTCATGAATATCAGATTCAATCATAAATTGCAAAAATAAAAACCAACACAGTTACACATCTTTACTAGTTGCATTTGTGTACATTTTCTCACTTAAATTTCAGGGGCTTTAATACATTCCACCCCTTCCATCTAGTTTCAAAACATTTTCGTTACCTACCCCCCAAAAAACCTCTGACACATTCAGCAATTCCATTCTCCCCTCTTCCCAGACTCTGAAACCAGCAACCTTTCTGTCTCTATAGGTTTACCTATTCTGGATATTTCACAAAAGGCCACCTATTGTATGTTAACTCATTTTTGTGATGTTTATTGTAAACACCAAGTAAAAGTATCATAAATTGGAAAATAACATGAACTTACAGCTCTTACAATCCCTAGAGGCTTTGTTTCATGTGAATTTAGATCAAATAAATCTACAGAAAATAGTGTTTGTTTATTTACAGCTGAGTACATACAGTTGACAAGCATCTCCTGGGATGCAATTAGAAAGTGTCACTAAAGTAAATCATTTTAATTAATTTTGCTATATTCATATGTTTTATTTCACAATTAAATTATCCTCACTGTGACCCAGGATTATTCTAAGTTTGTTACAAATGTTAATTCTCATGATTGTCAGTTCCACTCTATGAGAAAAGTACTATTGTTTTCTATTTTATGGATGAGAAATCTAAGGCATAAAAAGATTAAATAACTCCCCCACATTCACACAGCTATTGAGTGAGAAATCCAGTCAGTGGGGCTCCAGAATCTATCACTGTAAGGTAACAAGATTGCTCTCATTCATTGACTCCCCACTCTCTAGAACAGCCGTGGGCAAACTACGGCCCGGGGGCCGGAGATTCAGCCCGTTTGAAATGAATAAAACTAAAAAAAAAAAAAAAAAAAAAAAAAAAACAACCTTTTTAAAAATTTTATTTAATGATGTTTACTTTGAATTTATATTAGTTCACACAAACACTCCATCCATGCTTTTGTTCCGGCCCTCCGGTCCAGTTTAAGAACCCATTGTGGCCCTCGAGTCAAAAAGTTTGCCCACCCCTGCTCTAGAAGGACTATCAATTACCAATCATTGGCACAGGACTCACAGTGCCAGGCAAGGGATGAGTATATTTCCCTGCCCCGGTGACTTAGGTCTGGCCTCATGACATACGTTGGTCAACAGAATGAGCAGATGTGATGGATGCACAGTTTTGATCAGAGACTTCAAGAGCCCTGTGTATCTCCACCAGCTCTCCTCTCTGGCACAAGACGACCTGTCCTAGATGGGAGATGTCCTTCAGTTTAGGATCACAACAAAAGACAGATGGAGAGGAAAAATCCTGCAGCCCCTAACAAGCAATGTGAGAAATAACTAAACCGTTGCTGTAGTAATGCTCTGCAGTTTATGGGCTCATTCCTACTTAGGTGAAGCCGCAGTTTAGTTTTTAACCACTGGGCTAGATTTTCTTTCAAATGCCCTCTTCATTTACTCAACATCAAAGGGACACTTAAGACATTGAATGCTTTAGTGCTACAGCGTCACAACACCATTTCTTCTTGAAAGTAGATGTTACATCAATTTCATTTCTCATTTAAAAAATAGATACATTTTTCCAATGACCACTGGATATCTGGTGTATCTGCTGGCCATTTTAATGAAAGCCCTTCATATAAAGTCAGTCTACCTTAAAAAAATGCAGTGTTTTTAAAATTAAATTGTGTTGTATTTATCCTTAGACTTTTCAAAGAATTTGAAACACTAACTCATTTGATCTTAACTGTGTGATTTTAATAGCAATAATGCAAATATTCAAGTGAAATTTTCCATATTTGCTTTTTTTGAAACCTTGCATGAATATCCACATTATCCACTTGAATTAGTCCAGATCTTTGATGGGTTTGTTTGTTTGTTTTTTCTTCTGTTTCTTTTTCATTTCAGAAACAATTATCTTAATTTTTTTTTTCCTCAATAGTTGCAACAATCACAGAATACTTTCTAGAATTTAACCCAAGCCCTGGCATGTCATAAGAATTTAATAAAGGTATAAAGAATCAATTATTGCCCTAACCTGTTTGGCTCAGTGGACAGGGCGTTGGCCTGCAGACTGAAGGGTCCCAGGTTCGATTCCAGTCAAGGGCATGTACCTTGGTTGCGGGCACATCCCCAGTGGAGGGTGTGCAGGAGGCAGCTGATCGATGTTTCTAACTCTCTATCCCTCTCCCTTCCTCTCTGTAAAAAAATCAATAAAATATATTTTAAAAAAAGAATCAATTATTGAATTATTGATTAAATAAATGAATATATATATCAATTTATAAAAGTGAGCAGACACTTTTATTTGTACAAAATATGGAATTATTAAATGTTTGGTTTGGGTATCCTGATGGATAGTTGAGTTGAAGGAAAATGTCTGGTTTTGAACATTTTTAATATGTTGCACCTAGATCAATGGAGGGTACAAGGTTGTTGGAATGCCTGACATGAAGAATGACTGCTACTGGCATTTACAATGGGGACCTATTGAAAATTCTTTCCTAACTGTGTTTTTCTGTAGCTACCACTAAAAGTGATAAAAAAAACATTCTTTTATTGAGTTTATTACTACACAATAAATTTCCTTGCACTTCCACTTTGTGGAAGTATAAAATGTCATGTTACTGGAACATTAGCGGCACCTACAAAAATATCTCACTGAGATATTTGAACTCTGCATTGGTGATGTCTATTGCCCTGTTCAGTATGTTGTTCTTATGGAGTTTCCAAAGCAAAAAGCATCAAGGACTTAGGAGAGCTGCAACGGTGGCTTCTCCTCTAGCTTCATGCTAGACTTAGTCTCTTAATTCAGTATGTTTTCTGTATATCCTCTCATACAGTTCCTTGCTAGAGAAATCCATTAAGTAGAAGGGTCTGTACTTTGTGTTTGCAGGAAGTAAAAACACAGTTCTGCTAACCTAACAGACTAATGTTTACATACATTAAGAAAAGCCAACTCCAATATTTAAGGGAAATGGTGTAGAAAAAGTGAGAGAGGGAAGCAACCTAACTATCCTTTCTGGTGTGTTCTCCTCTGCATTTATTTCCTACAAGAAATATGTTCATTTTTATCTGTTGATAAGAACACTGCAATTACCAGACTTGCTCTCATCAGACTTTTAAGATATAAAATGTGACAGGTTTTCCCCCATTTCTGGAATGATTAGCATTCTATTCCTAAATACAGGCAAGCAAGTCATTATCATCAAGTTTCCCTTAGAATCAACAAGCTTCCAATATGCAAAGCCAGCCATGTGTGTGGAATGCAACCTGTAATCAAGACAGAGATATCGTATAGAGTAGGTCAGATATCAATATGGCAGAAATGATCTAAGATTGTGAAGCATTCCCTGTTTGTTTGTTATTGTTGTTTTGATTTTTTGTTTTTGTCTTACCAAGGCCAATCTACTTACAGCAACAAAGACTAATCTATGTTACCACAGTATTTAAGTGATGACCCTGCTGCAGAGCAGGGCGTGTACAAACGGCTCAGATTTCCAAAGACATCAGTGAGCCCTGAGGATATGCCCCCGGGAATGTCATGTCAGCAGAAAAACTATTTGGGAATGGGTTCATCTTGCTTTGCAGCCCTCATTATTATGAAGCACCACTTCAAACTGTAAAGTTTCTTCTCTAAAGCTTAGTGTCTGTTGCATTTTCTTTTCTCAATTTGATTTTACCTGCATGGTAGATTTGATTTCTATTGAAAAATATCTACAAAATTATAGAGGACCAAAAGTGTTTGGTTATGGACTGTCTTACAGGAACAGCCTCTTCCTTCTTTTGAATAATAATGATAACACAAAAGAGATGAATTCTATAGTTCAGTGCTTTGCTTATACTGTTTACATTATACCATCATATACTATACTCGTGCCCCGGTGCATGGATTCATGCACATTGAAAGGAAATTAATTAGAAGGTGGCCGGCAGGGTGGGACTGGGCAAGAAGGGCCGGACACGCCCTGGACCCAATCTCCTGTGGTGCTTCCCCAGCTGGCCACACCTGGGGCTGCACCTCGACTCAAAGTGCATCTGTGGAATGAGGAGGGTCCCTCAGGCAGGTGGGGTCCCTCGACCTGGCCTGCGGGGATCAGGCTGAAATCAGCTCTCCAACATCCCCCAAAGGGTCCCGGATTGCGAGAGGGCGGTTCTCGGGTGCTGCATCCCAGAATCGGGCTCCCTCCTCTCTGCTTCCAGGGTGCATCACCCGAGAATCGGCACTGCCAAGTCACCGCAGCTTGGCAGCTCCTGTGTTGAACGTCTGCCCCCTTGTGGTCATTGCGTGTCATAGCTCCCGGCCGATCTGATGGTCAGATGGTCACTTAGCATTTTATATATATAGATAATGCAGATAAATGTAAACTCTTTAACCATCTATTTTCCCAAAATAAAGCTAAGACCTCTGTTTTCATTGATATAACAAATATATTATTGTTTTGCAATTTAACTATGGCAATAAGCAAAGAACTAAATAACCCTTAGCTTGTAAAAAAAAAAAATCCATAAACCTAAATATTAAAGAATTCTTAAATAAGTTTTTTCATGAATTATGGGAGGAAAAGTCAGAGCAGGTTCTCACAACCCAATGGGAAAAAAAATAGAGTTATAATACAAAATCGTGCACTAAATATATGAGCTTTCACTTGAAGAAAATACTATGAGTAAAATAAAATAACATTGCAGGATTCAACATTATTTTATTCCTAAGTATTAATGATGCTTTGTCCTAGTGTTACTTCTGTTACTGAGGAGTTAGGAGTGGCTAGGCAGTCGGGGACATGAGTAGGAGAGGAATGTAAAGGGGGGATACAGCTGGATACTGTGGACATAGACAGGAATCAGTTTGTTAGCTGCACCCTGGCCCTATGACAAGAACAAAGGGCCCCGATCCCAG
>NW_005355247.1:852153-859236 GCF_000412655.1 Myotis brandtii | reverse complement strand
AAGAGAGGGAACCCTGAAGCTTAAAATACATGGATGTTGCTAGGGCCAAATTTTTCTAACCAGCCACTGGGAAGTTAGCAGGGCACATATGAACCCATAGACCAGGGGTTCTCAACCTGTGGGACGCAACCCCTTTGGGGGTCGAACGACCTTTTCACAGGGGTCGCCTAAGACCATCGGAAAACACATATATAATTACATATTGTTTTTGTGATTAATCACTATGCTTTAATTACGTTCAATTTGTAACAATGAAAATACATCCCACAGTCACAAAATTACAGTTATGAAGTAGCAACAAAAATAATTTTATGGTTTGGGGTCACCACAACATGAGGAACTGTATTAAAGGGTCGCGGCATTAGGAAGATTGAGAACCACTGCCATAGACAGAGGAACTTCCAGGACAATCCATTTGGGTCCCCTCCCTGCAACAGGGAGCCTTTCTATAATAAAACCTTGTTTTCACTTATCTCTTTGTCCGTGGAACTCATTCTCTGATTTCCACGTGAGACAATGAACCCAGACTCAACTTGAATTTTGGTTTCATTATTATGGCCATCAGCACCAACTTTGTATTTACTGATCCTTTATCTTGCTTATTCTAGAAAATATAACAGCACCCATCTCTCTTATAGTTTGAATAGTCTACCTTTGGAATTTGAGGGGGGGGGGGCGTGTTTCTATGGAAAGTAACCTCCCAAGATGATCTGATCATAAATTGCTCACTGGACAAGACATGGTGGGTAGTCACACCCCTGGCATGTAACTTCTGTAGTATCAGGCTTATCTTTGCTTTCAGTCAGCCCTATCCATTGCTTCTATGCATCTAGTTTAATACAACTTTGAAATGCTTCTTTTCAGACTTCTCCTTCTAAGCGTGACCACCCTCAAGAGAGCACATAACCTCAACTCTCCTGTAATCCAATTCCCACTTCGTTGTTTTTACCCTATCTAATATTTCTTATGATCCCTCCTTAATTTCAAATACATAAAAGAAACTGCAAAACAGTCATTCTCAAAAGCATTTCAAGCCCTGCTCCCTCACTGATGTTGTCAGTTTGGCTCAAGTAAACTCTTATAAAATCCCTACAGATTTCTTACATCAATGGAAACATACAGTGAGATTTTTTCAATAGCTGCAGTTACTTTTGCATTCCCTTCGCACCTATAAACCTGAAATAAGATGATATGCAGAGAAGGAGATCTGAAAATCTGTATGGAAATCTGTGTTAACGTTGGCTAGTCTGGCTGATTATAAGTGAAGATGCACAGGGCAAGGCTCCATGAGATCAGGCAAAAATCAAAAACTGAAAAAAGCACATCTGGAACTGTGAGAAAAATAACTAACTGCTAGACATCACAGAGGGATGAAAAATATTTGTGAACAAACCAGACAGAGTTGACATTGAGAAATATCCCCAAAACACTACACTATAAAGGAATACATATTTTAGATATAAATTCGAATTTTCTCTTAAGCTCAATGAACTGCTTGCTCTTGAGAAATATTTAACTATAAAATTATTTCATCACGTCTACCCTAAACTGATCTATTTCCAGTAGTTCCCTCCTTTGTCTCATCTGATCCCACTCAGAAAAGGACATATAAAAATGGGCAAGATATAGTCTACCAATTAGATGCATTACCTTATTGGTTTCATTCCAGTTCTTATCTTGCCAGCCTTAAAATATCACTTTTGCTTATCTTCTTGCGTGTTGTAGACATTTAACCACAATAATGTTTATTTTTTTAAATGTTCATTTTTGACATTGTGTTGTAGAGTACATGTACAGTTCTAATTTGCAGTTATAGGCATATATATAATACAGTAGACATGTGACAGAGCACTTTATGAAAGTTATTAAAACACTGAAATTGCCTGACTGGCATGGCTCAGTGGTTGAGCACCGACCTATGAACCAGAAGGTCATGGTTTGATTTCCTCTGGTCAGGGCACATGCCCAGGTTGTGGGCTCAATCCCCAGTAGGGGGGATGCAGGAGGCAGCCGATCAATGATTCTCTCTCATTAATGTTTCTATCTCTCCCTCTCCCTCTCCCTTCCTCTCTGAAATCAATAAAAAAATATATTTTATAAAAAATCATTAGAACTTAGGTGTTGATAGGATAAAAAGCAATCTAAACAGACATATTTTTCAGAATGAATTCTAAAATATCACAAAACAGGAAACCATGGTCATTTCATCTCAACAACACTCTAGTAATTTGTAGTTGAAACATCAGCCTTTCAATAGTTTCTCCCCTGACTCCAGCTCTTGACTGATGCCTAAAACACACGAAGAACACAGCCTCTGACCATTTCGGAAGCCATAATCACTTGGGGAAGAACTAATCCCTCAACTCGGGCTTTAGCAGGTAAATAGAAGAAGCCATTCTTTTTAAAGGCTAAAAAACAATCATAATCTTTATGTGCTTTTCTCAACTTTAGTACAATTTCATCTATAATATGCTGGAAATTTCAGTGGAAAGGGTATATTTTATGAAGTAGAGAATTTTACTTTTTATTGTCCCAGAATGCCCCTTCTATTACTAACCTCTGATTTTATTAAACCCCACTGTGATATTTCCCTGCAATAGAGCCTATGAAAAGTACAATTCTTCAGCAATTTCATTAAGACCAGCCCATAAACTGCTTCCTGACTTATTTCTGCACAGGCACTGTTACTCTCATCATCTCTCCTCATGACACTCACCCTCCGTTATGTCTGTGGAGACAAATCAGATTTGCAATTTGCTGGGCAGTGAGGAGGAATTTTTTTTTCAAGAGTCTGAAACCTAAGTGTTATTTACACACTTGTGAATGATGCTAGGTTACCCCCAAAGAGGTCTTAAAAAGTGTTTTTTACTTGGGCCTGCAGTTACATGCAAACAATCGTGGATAACAAGGAGAAAGAACAGGGATGTCTATTGCACCCCAATAGAAAATTGAGAAAAAGGGACATATTCACTTTATATACTCCTGGAATCAGAATGGGGCTGGCATAGTTTGTGGCAATGGTTTCACATGTGCATACTTATCTCCAAATTCATCAAGTTGTATACATTAAATATGTACAGCTTTTTGTATGTCAGTCATACCTCAATAAAGTGCTTTAAAAATATTCTTAAATTATTAATGTATTGTTTCCCCTTTTCTTAAACCTGCACCCCAATTTATGTGCAATTCTGGAGTTTAAGTCTAAGCCAGGGCCACTTCAATGTCCTACTCACCTCATTCAAATACCTTTTTCTTCCATGGATCTTATTGGTATGATGTGCTTTCTGAGAGAACTTTAGTAACTACTCCAACACCAACCCCTTCATTCACTACCATCTATCTTATTTGACAAAAGGTATGTGACTCTCTCACTAAAGAGGAGAAATATTCTGTGCACAGGCATCAAATAAGAGTGAGAGATTTTTCTCATGATGGAACAACTATTCAGGAAACCAGGCTACTGTCTCCTTTGTTCTTGAGAAAATGTAGATAAAACCATACCCTTTTTAAATGGAGCATAAGTACAAAATTCTTCTGAGTCATAAACCTTGCAACTTCTGGACCCTAGGGAAAAATGCATAATGGAATTGCTAATTAAGTTGGGAAATATTTTCTGCAGTTACTAGAAGTAAAATTATAAGATTAGCATTGCTAATACTATGAAAAAATATGACAATACCTTATATATTAGTTTGTTACGGCTGCCATAGAAATTACAACAGCCAAGTTGATTTAACAGAAATTTCTTTTCCCACAGTTCTGGAGGCTAAAAGTCCAAGATCAAGGCATTGGCATGTTTGGGTTCTCCTGGGACCTCTCTCCATGGCTTGCAGATGCCTGCCTTCTCCATGTGTCCTCACATGGCTTTCACTGGGAGCTTATGCCTCCCTGGTGTCTCTTTGTGTCCAAATTTTCCCTTCTTATAAGGACACCAGTGATATTAAATTAGGGCCCCACCCTAGCAGTTTATTTGAATCACTTTCATTCTGAGGTAGTAAGAGTTGGAACTTCAACATATGAATTCAGCTCATAACATTCATCATTCAGATACTGGAGAACTGATATAGAGTGTGTTTGTGTGTGTGTGTGTATGTGTGTGTGTGTGTGTGTGTGTGTGTGTGTAGAGAGAGAGAGAGAAAGAGAGAGAGGTTTGTTTTAAGGGATTGGCTCACATGATTACGGAGGCTGGCAAGTCCAAAATCTGCAGAAACTGGAGGGCTAGGGAAGAGCCAGTGCTACAGCTCAAGACGGAAGGTTGTCTGTTGGCAGAATTCCCACATTGCTTTCCTGAACTGTGGATTGAGGGTTGTTATGGGGGAAAAGGCCAAGTGGAAACCACTAGACTGCTCCTACCTAGAAAAATCCAATAAAAGAGTTCTGTATTCCTGCAGGGATTGCAGACATTAGTGCCACCATCAAGGACTTCAGACATTCAGGGATAGGATTCCCATCACATCCACATTCAACTCATCTATTTGACCTGTGCAGGAGACAGGTAGATCTTGGAGAATGACAATGGATCATTTCCAAACTTAACCAAGTGGTGACTCTGATTGCAAATGCTTGAACAGATGTATTTTCATTGCCTGCAAAAAAATTAATACTTCCCCTGGTACTTGGTGTGTAGCTATTAAGTTGGCAAATGTTTTCTTTTTCCTGTTTCCCCATCCCTGTTGTTAAGGAAGAGTATGTCCGGAATACAGGAGATCCCTGAGAAGGGGCTGATTGCAACCTTGAGGTCGGACCACTCCATGCCCCATCTCCTAGGAAACCTAAAAAATCAAAGCACTGCCATATCATATCCCCTCACAGCCCCTGCTCTGCACACAAGTTTTTCAGGGCATAGTGGTGTGGCCCATCTCCTTGGTTAGGCCCATTCTCTTGATTTCAAGTTTACTTAGGTCCTGCCTTCGAAGTTTCCAGGGATCTCCCTCCACTAAAGGCTCCCACTCTCCATTGTGTTTGGTCAATGCAGTCCGACAGGAGCATAGGATGGAAGAGCCTTCCCAAAGGTATTAGCTAAGAGACCAGAAACTCAATTGCAAGAACACAGGACAAATCGATTGGAAATGACAGGGTCTTACAATTTTAGGAATTTTCTGTGGAGCTGGGATGTCCCCATTCAATCCAACTATTCCTGGAAGGGGGTGACTCTCCTCCAGGGTGACACAGGGACACAGGCTCCTCCTTCATGTGGCCCTGCCATCTTCAGAACATGTCACCCAAGGTTGCCCTGGAGACAGTCTCTAAACTACCAAGTCATCTTCAAAGTTTGCCTCCTCCCTCAATTGCATTCCTTTATTCTTTATCATTTGTCCTTAAATAATTGATGTGCTTTTAATGTTGCCCTTTTCTTGACTCTTAATTTATTTATCCTAATTTGAGAAGCAGTGAGTTGTTCCTGCTGCTGGAGGCCTAATGTCAACTAAGGAAGCACTGTATTGTAAATTGCCAAGGTAACAACAAAAGTATTCCTTTATTGTAATGAAGCATTAACACAGATCAAAATATTATTTTGTTTTTATCTTCAGTGGAAGTAATCAATGGTGCATTAAATTTCTTACAACGATTTTAATCTTTCAGAAATAGTGACACACAGTCACTATGGAGCTGAGTCTAACAAGTGCAAAAATACTCTTACTATACATTTTCAGGTACAGTCTCACTAATGTTTGTCAATTCTTCCAATTTTTTAGTCACCTCTAGGGTTAGAAAATAATGGGTCTTCTAACATTTGTCATTCATAAATGTCAACTTTCCATCACCAATAAGAGAAATTAGATGATTTCATTTGAAAAGCCCAGCATATTTGCCAAGAGATATGAACATATAAAGGACAAACAGACCTTCAATAAATAAGCTTTCGCTGGGGTAAACACACTACTCTGGTATAGCCATAGTAATAAAAATAACAAGGACTCAAAGGCATAAATATCAGAAAATAGTGGAAGGGAAAAAGGAAAAAGGGAAGGAAAGAAGGAAGGAGGGAGTACGGGAGGGAGAAAGAAAGGAGGAGGGAAGGAATAATCTTGATCTAATGTCCCCAGCACAGTTGACAGAGAATACCATTACTAACATGGGAACATAAGTATTATTGAACATATTGAAATATAAATTCTACAAATCCTTGGTTTTAATAAAGCAGTAATTTTATTACTGTTTGATTTTATGGCTTTTATAATGTTTGATCACGCCAATATTGGAAAACTAACTTTTGATTTACGTACTCTAATATTCAGTTACGATTTAATCCAGCTAATGGTAAATTTCCTTTAAAAGGTCATCACAAAAATATGATGGTTGAACAAAACTAAATTCATTTAACTTATAAGAGAGAGATTTCCACCTTGAAATTTGCCAGGAGTGTCTCAAAGGGGAAATTTCAAGTAGGATATTTGTAAAGCTTAAGGGCTGTCTTTGAGTAATTTAAGGCAGGATTTTTCAAGGTAGTGAACTGGTTGCATTCGGGAAAGTTCACAAATAGTAGCTTAGAGTTGGAGATCATCGTGAGTCAAAGTCCTGGGTGAGTTTTGATGAGCAAACTACTCTCCTAAAAAGACAGCTCTTTTCCCAGGTGGGCAAACTGTTAGGTTGAATAATTTGGTGAACAAGAATTTTTCAAAGTTGTGACATTATTTACTGCTTTTCATGCTGATATTCCAACCTAAGAATTTCCTATAGCAAATTGCTGCTATATGACAGGTGGTTTTATGTCTCTGTCCTCACCCAAGTTCCATGCTTGCATAGTAGCCTCAATCCAAAACTGCTTCTCCACGGACCTCAGCTCTCTGTCATTCATGAGGATTTGTCCAATATTCAGAGATTTCCAGTTTCCTGAGTCAACTTTCCCATGGCATATTATACATGTCCTGTTAACAAACACCAAAAAAAAAAAAATTGGAGTCCGGCCAGTGTGGCTCAGCGGTTGAGCATCAACCTATGAACCAGGAGGTCACGGTTTGATTCCCAGTCAGAGCACATGTCCAGATTGTGGGCTTGATCCCCAGTGTGAGGCATGCAAGAGGCAGCCAATCAATGATTCTCTCTCATCATTGATGTTTCTATCTCTCTCTTCTCTGAAAT
>NW_005355247.1:826349-844984 GCF_000412655.1 Myotis brandtii | reverse complement strand
GAATTTTTCAAAGTTGTGACATTATTTACTGCTTTTCAAGCTGATATTCCAACCTAAGAATTTCCTATAGCAAATTGCTGCTATATGACAGGTGGTTTTATGTCTCTGTCCTCACCCAAGTTCCATGCTTGCATAGTAGCCTCAATCCAAAACTGCTTCTCCACGGACCTCAGCTCTCTGTCATTCATGAGGATTTGTCCAATATTCAGAGATTTCCAGTTTCCTGAGTCAACTTTCCCATGGCATATTATACATGTCCTGTTAACAAACACCAAAAAAAAAAAAATTGGAGTGGAGTCCGTGTGGCTCAGCGGGTGTGGCTCAGTGGTTGAGCACTGACCTATGAACCAGGAGGCCACGGTTCAATTCCTGGTCAGGGCACATGTCCAGATTGTGGGCTTGATCCCCAGTGTGAGGCATGCAAGAGGCAGCCAATCAATGATTCTCTCTCATCATTGATGTTTCTATCTCTCTCTTCTCTGAAATAAATAAATATATATATTCTCTAATTATTTTTATTTCTCTATATACCCAGCAAGTTTGTGATTGTTCTGAATACTAAGTGCATGCACCTATTTATCATACAATATTTTGAAGCAGCTACATATATTAAGCCCTTTAAATTATCTTAGCATTTCTATATTTGGGGCAAAGCCCCTGTCATGTCTTCACTGATCAACTGAATTAAAATTATGTTCCCATCATTTCACACACATCCGCTGTATTTCTCTAGTTAGGTTGAAAACTTCTCAAGAGCTGGAATCATGTCTTATGTTGCCCGTTTTTCCTCTACATTTAATATTCTATACCCATTATTAAAAATCACTCCTAAAGGACCAACCAAATTTTAAAAAAACCCGAGAGAGTAAGTTCATAGATTGGAATTCTGTACTTCTCAAGAACATTCTAAATCCCTTGTTATTGAAAAATTCTGGGCTTTCTTCCACAGAGAAATTTCCTTAGTCAATATTGCAGATACTGATCTGTGGACACATATAGGTGTCTACCAGAATTTTATGAGGAACTGTATTAAAGGGTCACAGCATTAGGAAAGCTGAGAACCACTGCTCTAAGGTATGAAACAGAAAACACCCTGCTTTATCCTAAGATTACATTCAGAATTTTATGCATCCTGGAAAATGGGTAAAAATAAGGAAAAAGTAGTCAGTTTTCATGGCTCTAAGGTATGAAACATACCTTTATCCTAAGATTACATTTATTAAGTGCAGTAGAGTTTAGCAGCCAATGTCTGTTCTGACTGGTGAATTAGTATAAGCACCAATCCAAGTGCTTAATATTTTGAATATTACTCAGGGAATAAATATATTTTTATACATTAAAAGTGCTTTCTTCTATTAATTGGTAGCAATATTAGAGTTTAGTTATTTCTCTTGGTTTTTCTTTAATATGAGTTAGTAAAAAAAAATAAAAATAAACATTGACAACCCTATAATAGCCCCCCTCCCTCAAGTACAAGAATAGGTTTATAAGCCAATAAACTTCAAAAACATAAGAATCATATGGAACTCCTTCTTTCACCTCTGCAAAACTCCTTAGTGTTAAAAGTAATATCTTTATTGCCCCCCTTCCTAAATTCTATCACCTAGTTCAGGTTCCTATACTGTGTCCTAGAAACTAAAGGAAAACAAAAAGTTTCTAGCTCAGTTTCTTTGCAAAATCCTAAATGATTAGAATTTGACAGGAGCCATGCCATAGAACAAGATAAAAATAAGTACAGCTGCTAAAAATAGAGCTGTCTGAAACGTTACACTTTCTGCACATTATATAGACACTACTTTAAATGTGATCAAAATTTGAAATAGTGAGATATGTTGAAGTGTATGTTCATTTCTGCCTTCAGATATTCATAAGCATAGCTATACTGGTATATGTAAGACAAAATATATATTAGTATCTGGAAATATAAATTTAAAATTATAAAATCTTAATATCATCTAGCCTCACCCCATAAAAACTAACCATGGCATCTATATTTATTTTACATTTTATCACACCTAAAACTAAAATATTCATTACCTCACATTGCTTCCCATTGCTGCTACCAGTGTTCTAAATATCTACCTAAAATTGAACCTGGGTCTTCATTTATCAACAAGATCCTGATTTCCAGTTTATCTGTATAGCTACATAGACCTCATCGTTCTCTTCCATAAACATAATAACATTTTAAGTCGCTAGAATATTATTAGGTCCCCTAAAGGTTCAAATCTTTTAGAAAAGTTTACACCAAGAATTGCAGACCCCAAACCACAGACTTACTTTCCTTGGGTCATATATTTCTAAGAAGTGAGTCTGTGTCATTTGTCTTGCCTCATATATCTCATTCTTGTTTTCTTGTTTCTTTAACTCATGACCAATCCAACTGCCTGTAACACATAAAACCTCTGATAGCTGCCAGAAGGTAGAGTCTCATCACAGGATGCTTCAAACCCTTTAGTGTTTTGTTTTTGTTTTATTTTATCCAACTTTATTAAGATACTAGAGGCTCGGTGCATGAAAATCGTGCACTGGAGGGGGGGTCCCTCAGCCTGGCCTGCTCCTTCTCCCAGTCCAGAACCCCTCAGGGGATGTCCACCCCTTTGGAGATGATCACCCCCTGGGGATTGGGCTGAAACCAGCAGTCAGACATCCCTCTAGCAGTCCGGGGCTCTCAAAGTCTGGGACCCCTTGCTCCTTACCGCCCACCTGCAGCCAAGGCAGGAGAAGCTCCTGCCACTGCCACTGTGCTCGCTGCGTTCACCAGCCATGAGCCCGGCTTCTGGCTAAGCAGCGCTCCCCCTGTGGGAGTGCACTGACCACCAAGGGGCAGCTCCTGCTTGGGGCCAGGGAGGGACGCCAGAGTTTGGCCAGCTGGGGAGGGACCACAGGAGGACTCCAGGGAGTGTCCGGTCCATCTCACTCAATCCCCATCAGCCGGACCCCAACAGCAAGCTAACCTACCAGTTGGAGTGTCTGCCCCTAGTAGTCAGTGCATGTCATAGCGAGCAGTTGAATGGCCTAGCATATCATTAGCATATCACACTTTGATTGGTTGAATGGCTGACTGGATGACTGGACACTTAGCAATATTAGGCTTTTATTATATAGGATATTTGACATACAACATTGTATAAATCTAAGGTGTACCATGTGTGGGTTTAATACACTTTAGTTTTTTTCAGTCAGTTGTAGATCTCCATTTTCTCCTACTATCCTTACTGGGATATCACTCATTCGGGTATACCATGGAATTTGGGGAGTAGAGAGGGCCTAGGGTGAAGTTATGTTACTCTAACTCCAGAATTTCTTCCTAAAGGCATGTCTGTAAAGGAGGGTCTGCTTATTTGCTAACCTTATCCTTACTTCCTCACCCTCCTGTTGAATAGATGGTATTATTAAAGAAATTATCTGTAGATAATGCAGACATTTTTACTGGCTTGTTCCTCTCTATCCCATTTGTAGAAATGCTCAGTGTAGGTGTGATAGCTAATGTTATATGTTTACCTGGCTAGGTTATGGTGCTCAGGTGTTAGTTAAACCCCAGCCTAGATAAATTGCTTTGAAGGTGATTTTTAGATTTGATTAATACTTAAATCAGTAGACTTTGAGTAATGCAGATTGTCTTTCATAATGTGGTGAGCCTCATCCATCAGTTTAAGGCCTTAACAAGAAAGACTTCAGGGTTCCTGAAGAAGAAGGAATTATCCTCAAGACTGCAACAAAGAAACTCCATCTGAGTTTCCAGCCAGCATGTGCCCAGAAGAATTTGGACTCAGGACCTAAATCAACTCTGACCTAAATTTCCAGGATGCTGTCTACCTTATAGATTTTGGACTTGTCATGCACCATCTCCCTGAACATAAGTCAATTCATACACCACCTCCCTAAACATGAGTCAATTTTTTAAAACAACAGTTCTCTTCCTCTCTCTCTCTCTCATATGGTTCTCTGGAGAACCCTGACAGACACAGTGTGTATGTATTTTGACATGTGCATGTGTACAAAAAGATATATAGATAGAAAGATAGATAAATAGATAGATAGATAGATAGATAGATAGATAGATATAAATACACAGATAATAGGGAGATATATGATAGATGAAGCCTGCTATAAAGATAAGCAATAGAAGTTTAAGTAAAAAATAATAATAAATTAATAAACAAATAAAATGAAGTTTAAGTATACTAGTTTTTAAGTTAACTAAGTTAATTACTACACATAGATGGGACAGCATTTAAAAATTATAAGTATACACCAAGAAAGCGCATGCAATTTTCCCACTTTTCATGCTTCTCAGCCTTTTAGTTCTCCTTCCTGTGTTGGCTGTTAATACCAATTGCCTATGGAACTTTTCAGAGGTAGTATTTGCATGTCTACTAGTAATCATGTATGTGCTCTCACTGCCACACAGTAATACATCACATAGATTGTTTTGTACTTTGCTTTCTCCAGTTAAGAATGTGTCATGAAGATATTTCCATATAAGTAATACATATAGAATGATCTCATTCTTTTTCATTTTTATCACCATAACGTTAACTCTTTCCTATTGAATTTCATTTAGGATGTTTCTAATTCATTGTTGAGTCAAACAATGCTGAAATCGCATCATTCCAAATATTTTTTTAGTGAAAATAATAGTTTATCTTTGCAATTTAATCCTAGATATGGAATTTCTGAGTCAAAGATTTATATGTGTGTGCAATAATACTATGTTGATATTTATATGACAAATATATTTCTTATTAATACATTTGGTACCATTTTGATATCTAAATAATATTTATTATTGTTTGGTGTTTGTTGTCGTATATCAGCATAGAATATTTTTACCCTGGGCAAACAATTAATTTGTAAATTCATGATTCCTGCTATTGTGATACTTTCCAACTTGCTATTTTGGAGCAAATCATTGAAAAACCTTTTCAACACTAAGTACACTCTTTGAGGATAGACCATAAATGTTACCCACAACAGATTATTGCAAAACTCAGGGACATGATTAAATACTCATATGAAGAGATAACTTGTGAATGTGTCAGGAAAAGTGGAAATCCTAGTCTTAGGAAAAATGTTTTTACCTTTGTTAGATAAATCAAATCTCCCAGGAGCTATCAAAAAGTGATTACAAGGAAAACAGAGTTGCCTTTTCTAAGAATAGATTCATTTAGTGTTTCTATTTCCATAAAATCCTAACAGGAGGAGGTGGACAGGTGTTTGACTTTGTTTTTGCTTTAGCACTATCCATTCTTCCATGTCTCGTCTGTCCTCTCTCGGGAACCAGAGCTTCTGTCAACCCTTCTGCTTCTGAAAAGTGTCTGTTATTTTGTCAAATGGGAGAGAAAGAGGTCACTGTGCTTGTACTGACAGTGACTACACTTCACGGCAATTTCACGTTATCCATTGTGCATTCATCCAAGATGAACTGCTGGTGATAGTTAGCAGGTGCTTTAGCCGGGAGAGCGGGACCATACGGTGATGCAAGGGCAGGAAAACCATGTCCTTTCTGAATTTCTTTCTCAAACTTTCCCTTTAGTCCACCAACAGCCCAGTTCATTTTATTTCCTAAATGTCTCTCAAATCTATCCACTTCTTTTATTTTCACTTCCTTCCATACACAGCCAAGCATCTGTCTTCTTTCCCTCTCCTAACTAACTGATCTCCCTTAGGCTAAACTGGCCTTCCTTCTACGTAAAATCCTCTGGTTACATCTCTGTGCCCTTAGAATAAGAACTGAACTCCTGCCTGGCTGACGCGGCTCAGTGGTCGAGCATCACCCTATGAACCAGAAGGTCACAGTTCAATTCCTGGTCAGGGCACATGCCAGGCTGTGGGCTCCATCCCCAATATGGGGTGTGCAGGAGGCAGCCAATCAATGATTCTCTCATCTTTGATGTTTCTATCTCTCTCTCCCTCTCCCTTAATATAGATAGATAGATGATAGATAGATAGATAGATAGATAGATAGATAGATAGATAGATAGAGAAAAGAACTGAACTCCTAAATTTGATCTACAAAACTGAATAATCTGGCCACTGACTGACTTCTCAGTCTTATCTCTCTCTCTCTCTCTCTCTCTCTCTCCCTCTCTTTCCTCCTCCTCCCACCCATTTTAAACTCAAGGCTTCTTTTAGCCCATCCTGCTACTTTAAACTCAAATACATAATAGAGGTATTCACCAAAAATAGCTAAGTAAAGACTTCCAAATTTATTTTTCCTCCATAAAGGAAATGAAAAAACTCACAAGGAGTTTCAGAATTAATTTTTCCAAAACTCTAAAAATTAACAAGATACTTACAACATTCTTGGGAATGTTTATTCAAGAAAATAACTGAATCTTCATAAGAACAAGCATTACAGGGATTTCATTTGCCCTGGTCGCATCCCTGACTCTCCGGTTCAGTCTTGAAAACCCACAGCCCACAAACATGGTGAGAGCCTGCAGGCTGGCCGCCCCTGGAGTTGGCAGAGCAGGTCTGGAGCTCCGTCACTGTCTCATTCTGGGGAATTATCATTATTTAACCTGTCTGGTCATTCCCTGTAGGAACACCCTTGCAAGGCTGTCTTTATTTAACCTGACTCAGAGCTTCCCAGTGAAAAGCCTTTGCCCGAGGCATTCATTTTTTAATTATAAGTCTTTTCTTTTCCTCTATCTTATTCCAGATACAATTGCATAAAGAAGTAATTATAAATCTTTGTGGGTGGGCACATAGTGCAAAATAATGGGGCTTGTATAACAATAACAGCACAGAGGGAGAAAGGGAAACCAATTATATCACAGCAAAGTTTTTATATGTAATTGAAATGAAGTTGGTATTAATCCTAACTAGACTGTTATTAGTCAAGATGTTAACTGGACTCCCCAGAGCAACCACTAAGAAAATAAATTTAAAAAAAAGAATATCTAAAAAGGCTTACGACTCTAGTGATAAATAATCCAATTAAATATGGGCAAATCATTTTAAAAGACATTGCTCTAAAAAATATACAAATGGCAAATAAGTATGTAAAACTAGATCAACACCATTAACCATTAGGGAAATAGAAATCAAAATGACAATGAACTCACACTTCACACATACTAGGATGGCTATCATAAAGACTACTGATGATGTGCTGGAGCTGCCAGGATCCTCTTCCGATGAATGACTGATCTCATATTGACTTCTCTCCTGTGACTATTTCCTTCTTTCTGTTAAAGAACCTGCGCATCCCTCACTCACACTAACCATTAAAGCTCACAGCCCCTCAAAGTTCAGCTGTTGCTAGAGGGTGAGGCTTGGATAAAAATAGATTGTTTTTAATTTGTTTAAAGTATTTTCACAGAGAAACCCCTGGAGTAAATGCCCATGGCATTATATTTACAATGTTTATATCTATGCAAGCAACACCTCTTCCTGGTCTCTGGGTACAGAAGGTCATCGAAGTTTCAGGGCAAAAATCAGTATGATTTCAAATTTAATTTTACTTTCAAACACTTTTCAATTAACATGAGAACCAAACCAAGCACAAACTCAGTACCTTTTCTGTAACACCCCTCACCACTACCCCCACCAACTCTCTGTTCATCAGAATCCTGGTGAGAGACGAGCACCCTCAGAAGTGTTGAACTGAAAGGACTTTAATAAATAGACTCTTTAGAGGTTTGAGAAACAAAAATGAAAAGCAACACTCAGGGAAGCCCTTGCCACCCTAGGCCTGAAGGAGAAAGGGAGAAGAGCAATGGTACCCATCCAGGCGCCATCAATGATACGGGAACTTTGCAGATTCCTGTGCAGAGGAGGGAGGGGAGAGGGGAGAAGTATCCTGTTTTTTTCTCATCTTCTATCACTCTCTTTTCTGCACATGCTTCCCACTGGCCAAATCCAAATAGAAGCCAGAAAGATAGAATCTACATGAACTACTCTCCTGGGGCACAGAGAAGGAAGAGAGGAGAGTGGCAGCAAACCAGCACATGACCCTCCCTGTAAAGTACATCCAAAGCATTGGCTGCAGTAAGCTTCATTTAAAATTGCCAGCCCCTCTCCATTTAGAGACTGTATCACTTGCCCAGCCCCCGTGGCTCACTGATTAATCATCAACCTCTGAACCAGGAGGTCACAGTTCAATTCCAGGTCAGGGCACATGCTTGGGTTGTGGGCTCAATCCCCAGTGTGAGAAGTACCGGAGGCAGCTGATCAATGATTCTCTCTCTTCATTGATCTCTCTCTCTCTCTCTCTCTCTCTTCCTCTCTGAAATCAACAAAAATATTGACTATATATCTAATTTTAAAAAATAAAGACTATATATCTCATATCTCACCACCCACCCAACTTATTTCCTCTCACATCTTTATTGGAAAAATTTCACTTTCCATTCTTTGCTTGCCTCTAGGCCCCCGTTGCTTTCTGTGCCACCAAAGATGGATGACTGTGCTCCCTTACAATGGGCTATCCATCTCTCCAGGTCCACTCTTCTACAGCAAAGAAATAGCTGTAACAGGAAGGTCTAAGTTTTCACTGCACTTTACACTCTGGGAGAGGAAGGAAAGAGTAACAAACTAGAAATAAATATGCAACTCAGTCGTCATCCCCTGGAAGGTATAGTAGCTGCTGCCAATTTTAGTTTTAAATATTTTCCTCCATTGTACAGTGTAATGGAGAAAATGGAGCTAAACACAAGGAGGCATATATCTGTTCAAATGTACTCTAAAACAAACATCATTGAGCCCTTATTGGCATTTTTTAATTAAATGAGCCCTCGCCAGTTTGGCTCAGTGGATAGAGCGTTGGCCTGCAAACTGAAGGGTCATGGGTTTGATTCCAGTCAAGGGCATGTACCTCAGTCACAGGCTTGATCCCCAGCCCTGGTTCAGGGTGCATATAGGAGGGAACCAATCCATGTGTCTCTCACATTGATGTGTCTCTCTCTGTGTTTCTTCCCTTCCCTTCAACTCTCTCTAAAAATCAATGGAAAAATGTCCTGGGGTGAGAATTAACAACAAAAAAATAGATTGATGAAAAGTGTCTACTGTATAGGACTGCTAATGAGCTGATGGAGCAAAACATCATGACCCTCTCATCAAAAGTCACTCATTACCTGGTATCTCTATTTCAACCTAGAAAATTCTAAACAATGATAGCAAATCATATGCTCCAGTGTTATTGCTAGCTCACTGTTTGTCTTTTATGAGAGTATTAGTTTGGGCAATGCCAACTGCTAGAACAAAGTTTATTTCCCATTTTCCTAACAATTACTAGGGCACAGATGAATTCTTGTACTGGAGACTCATAGGTCAGATTCTTTCTATTATGTGGCCATGTCTTAGGTCCTCTCTCTCATCTGCATCAAGACTGCTGGAAAAAAAATAGACCTTCTGTGTTTGCAAGCAAACCCTCTTGCTAGAAGCATTGGCACAAAAATGGCCCACAACATCGCTCCCATGCACATCCCACTGGCTAGAACTCGGTCCCATGGCCACACATCGAACTTCAGAGAGCAAGAAATGTCAGCTGGCTACAATGTGCGCCCAAGAAGAGGAAATCGATGTTTGATGAATAGCTCTACCACATGAGGGTCATGAAAATAAATATTTAAACATTTAATAATGTCTAAATAACTATTTAAACTTTTGATGTTTCAAGTTAATATTGCCGCCAAGTTAAATATTATAAGATAGAGTAAGGCATTATCAATGTATGTTAATTTAAAATGCTGAAGTTTAATTCGTGTAACTAAGCACAAATAATGTGCTTTAAATATTACAGAGACAAGAGGAGCAAAATGTTCTACCATGTTTTAGTATCATTTGCTCATTTAAATTCCTTGAAGGAAAAGTGAACTATGAAGCAATATCTGTAATTACAGTAATAAATAGAATAAAACATAAATTTCTACCTGTCATGACAAAATACTTTCTTTTCTTAGTGCTTCTGAAGACTATAAGAAAATTGCTCTTCTTAGTAATGAAATACCTTCAATCATTTAAGTGGGAATAATAAAATTTCCCTGATAAGGGAAAGAAAAAATGGAAACAGCCAAGTATTCTAAAGTTCAAGATTAGTAACTAATTAATTACTTTTTGTGCTTGTCCTACTTCTTGTTAAAGTAAAAATCATCTGGTAGCCAACATAAAATTCAATTAAGTTCTCGGTGTTTCTTCAGTCATTTAATCAATTTCTACAGTGCTTCTCTAGGCTAAGCATTGAGCTATTTGGTGACAATAGATGCCTTATTAACAAGATAACCAAAGACTTATGGTCTGGTATCATTAATGAACTTTTACTGTGTGCTCATTCAATGCACAAAACAGTCCTACAGAATAAGTGTTATTACCCCAATTTTGCAGTTAGAAAGTTTAGACTCGGAGAGAAGTGAAGGAACACATCCAACTCGTCTTGTGGTTTGTTAGATAGAGTTGAGACACAAAGCCAAGATCCCGGTCTCTTCCCTCCACTGCTTGTAACCATTGCTTTCCATCTGAAATGGGTTGTTCCTGAAGTCAGAGGGCAGGAAGACTATCTTCCACTGTTTAGCTTACCTCGCCCAATTTTAAATTTGTATTTACTGTTGTAAGGTTCAAAAATCGTGTTCAATAAATGCGTAGCCTCACTTCCAACTTTTAATAATACGGTATGTTTTCCTAGAAGGAAAACATTGTTTTATTCTTGAAAGTGGAGTGCTTGCTGACCTTTTAGTAATGAGTAAACAGTGCCATCTTCTGTCTATGTTCTCATCAGCAGTTGGAAATAAAGTCTTGAAAGACTAGGTTAATATCGATCAGTGACAGGAAGCCAGGAATCTGGAGAGTTTACAGTCTTGGCAATATGCACTACATCTTTGAACACTTGCAAAGAGGCTAATTGTTTGAAAGGCCTGTCAAGGCAGATTCATGTTAAAAACAGTCCTGTGTGATTAATTATCTGGAAGCTTTGAATATTCATTCAAACAAAGAAGAGGGAGGAGGCAGGAGGAAGACCAGTGACAGTGACAGGAACAGGTGGTAAGTGGTGTCATGATAACACAATAAAGAGAATAAAATAAGCAATTCTCTTACTTTTTCTACCATTTGTTTATAATTTCCCCTCAATATCCATCTTTGGAGAAACATGCTTGTCAGGTACCTTTTGTCTGAAAAGAAAAGATAGAAATGAAATAATATATTTAATCACTTCAGATTCAATACCAGAAAAAAAAAACACCTCTTTCTGCATAGTTATTCAAACGGAGGCACATGCAACAACTTATATAAATGTGGAAATCTGCCCAGCCAGTGCAGATCAGTGGTTGAGCATAGACCTATGAACCAAGAGGTCATGGTTTGATTCCCAGTCAGGCAGGGCACATGACAGAGTTGTGGGCTCGATCGCCAGTTTGGGGCGCGCAGGAGGCAGCCAATCAATCATTCTCTCTCATCATTGATGTTTCTATCTCTCTCTTCCTCTCCCTTCCTCTCTGAATCAATAAAAATATATTTATAAATGTAAACGTCTTATAGGGTTGAACATTCAGCTAAGAAACATGTATTTTGCAAATCTATGTTATTTTGGAAAATGTATGTTTAGTCTCATCAAACTTTCTAGCCATCCCACAAAATAAAGAAAAAAAATAAAACTCAATAAATACGTTTTATCAAGAGCTCATTTAAATATTTCTATCTCACAATGATTTTCTTTCATGGATCTAGACTAGGTTTAAGCTTTGTGAGTAGTAGCCACTTTCAGAATTATTTATGATCTTGATCATATTAGCTGACCACAAATCAACTGTTCTAAAGAATTTGAAGAAATGGTGGGAAGTCCAGAGGAAAGTAACTGATGAGGCTGGAGTTCTCTTAGTCAGGGAGCTCCAAACAAGAGCATGACTGAAAGCCAGCGGAACCCACGTCTAAAGTGTGGCTTCTGTGAGGACGCTGCTCTCTATAATCATTGTGCATATTCAGAGGCAAAGCAGAAACAGATCCATGTGTGAGTAACATACCATGTGTAAATGGAAACTTTCCCACATGTCACCCAGGGGAAACAGTTGCTTAATTTTTGGAGAGTTATCTACAATCTACTTCTTTGTGGACATCTGCTTTTTTCAGCTTTGTTGTAAAATTATATATAAAGTGAAATATGTTAGGCCAATTTTTATTTTTTCAGGAGTTGCTCCAAAGAGCTCCCAAGTCCCCAAACACATCTTAAATCATTTTAATTTGAATGAAATGTGATGTAGAGCAATCAGTGCTGGACAGAGGTGGTTGAACTTGGGGTTTTGTGAAGTTAATAAGACAACTTAGGAATATGTCTTCAAGAAAGCTGAATATCCAGGCTGGAAGAGACTCATCCATTTCTGAGTGCTCCATGTAGGGTCTTTAACCTGCCACTAGGGTCCCCTCAGATGCCCTTCTGTTCTACAGTAGCCAGAGTTGTCATGCTTTGATGTTACAGTGTTAGACACACGAGAAAACCCAAAATTCCACATTAATTTTCCAGTCAATGCAAAAAAAAACACTTAGCTTTCTGGATTGACATGTCTATTTCTAGAGATTCATTAATGTCAACATTTCCTTATTTCAATTTACAGGGCACTCATTATATGATACTGTGGGCATGATGTGTTGACATATGCTGTGATTACACTGATCCATTTCCCATTTTACAAAACTATAATACTCTCTACAATTTTCCTCTTTTAAGTGAAGTTATTTCCTAAATATTCATAATGCAAATCTTTATGGGAATCGTAACTCTCTGTTATCTTTCTCTGGCTAAAGGTGAGCGCAAGTCTAAAGGCCTTCTGGACAAGAGTCAGGGCAAGGAAATCAAGGGGAGGACTGCAATCATTCCAAATGCTCCAAATCTCCTTATTCAGCTCCCCAGGGGAATGAGGCTTCCCATTTTGTACTCGGACTTCCTCCCAGGCTATGATGGAAGAAACCAAAGATACATACACCATCATTGACTGATTACACCAACTTCAGAGTAAGTCTCTGAGAGAAACAGTAGGCTTGAACTTGAACTAGAAGCTTCCTCAAGCACACAGCAACTTGTTTATAAGTAAGTCAAGTTTCCTCTGGACTTATGTATAGACAGCAGTACTTTTGCTTTACTAAGTTAACTTTTCTCATGTTCTTTTTTTTTTAAAGATATTTTTATTGATTTCAGAGAGGAAGGGAGAGGGAAGAGAGAGATAGAAACATCAATGATGAGAGAGAATGATTGATTGGCTGCTTCCTGCACACCCCCCACTGGGGATCAAGCCCACAACCCAGGCATGTGCCTTTGACAGGAATCAAACCCAGGACCCTTCAGTCCGCAGGCCAATGCTCCATCCACTGAGCCAAACCAGCTACAGCCAAAGCTCCCTCATCTTTAAGCTGCCGGGAATCTTTTTCAGGGAACTAACCAGTGACTCACTGTCATCCAATTATTTATAGTTTTATTAGTAAAATGGTGATAGCTCTATTTACTAATTGCTTACATATGCTAAAAACTCTATTAGATGATAATATATGCATACAATCCTATCAACAGCCTGTGAAGTGTTAAGGACTTTCTTTATGAATAAAGAAAAAGATACTCCAGTTTATTGTAGTCCAGGCAGGGAGGTCCAGCTACTTTCCCAATGCCTTATGAAGAGAATATGGCAGAGTTGAGATTCAAGACCAGGTATGTTAGCCTGACTTACATGTGCATTAAAATTATTTGGGTGAAACATATTAATACTCCTTTTCAATATCCTTTTTCTCTAAACCATTCTTCTTTTTCAATAAACTAATCTAAGGGCACTTGCAAGCCTTCTAAAGAAATCAATAGTTTATATTTTCTATTAATCCCTGTATTGACTAGGCTTCCACAAGTAATGAATCCATAATGTATTTGAATTACATAGTTTCAATACAAATGTGAGTAGGAGAAGCCCAGTGACTCACAGACAACATAATACTGCCTAGGATTAACACCTCACTTGTCTTTTTTTTTCTGATTTATTATGAAATACTTACATCCCAGTGGTTTGATGTATATAAAATGAATTATTATCTCATGTGTTGTTATAGGTAAGCCACTTATGTCTGTATTAATTTGTTAGGGCTGCCATAACTAAATACCACAGACTGGCTCATGAACAACAACGTTTGTTATCTTACAGTTCTGGAGGCCGGAAGTCCACAATTCAGATGCCATAAGGGTTGGTTTCTCCTGAGCCCTCATCTTGGCTTGCAGGGGGCCACCCTCTTGCTACCTCTTCACATTGTCATCCCTCAGTGCACACATGCACCCAGTGTCTCTTTGTGTGTCCAACTTTCTTCTTCTTGTAGGAACATTAGTCAGATGGGATTAGGGTTCACGATTGTAACCTCATTCAGCCTTAATTATCTAGAGACCCTATTTCCAAATTCAGTCTCATCCTATGGTACCTGGAATTAGGGCTTCAACATACAAATATGGGGGGGGACACAATTCAACCCATGACAGTTCATATAATCAGAAAATTATTGCCTAGAATATTGAATTTCTCTTTGTGTAAAGAAAGAGAATGTCACTGTAGTCTTTAAAACAGTTCAAAGAAGGAGGTAAAACTTGATGTGTACCTTAAACCGTTTGTCACGGTTGGAGTAGACAAACAGAAGATGAGTTATTTTGTCTTTTCAAGGACCATTTTGAGTACATGAGTCACAGAAATGGAAGATGGGAAATGCTGTTACTGTGGCAATGAACAAAAGTGTACTGAAACCAAGAAGCCTGGAATTAGTGATGACAGAAATAGGCATCAAGGGATAAACTTAATACCTTAGAATTTTAGTCAAGGAGAAATGACCATTGGATTTAGCAAAATACTTCAGGGGGATTTGGTAAATTAGTAAATTCAGCCCAAATGATGAAGAGAATATTTGTAAGAACTAAGAATAATCACTTCAAAAGAAAATAGGTTGAAACTAAGCGAAAAGGGTCAATAAATAATAGCAGCCAAAACAAAGACCAATGAGAAAGCATCACAAATAGCTCCTTAGAATATTTAAGAATTTGATGATGTTCAACAAGGAGTCCAGAAAAGTGGCAAAGATAGATTTTAGAAAAGAGTTCCAGGTCTTTCCAGTATAAAGTCTTCAGATGGAGGTGGGCAGGGCACCAGAAGCATTTCTATGGTCCAGAATTAAATAATTGCCCCTCCACTCCTCTGTCCCTTTTATTTCTCCCCAACTTCAGTAGACTCTTGGCCTTTGAGCTCATTTCTGCATTAGGGAAAGGAAGCTCATTCATTTGTGGTCTCTCTCTAAGATGTAATTGCTCTGATTTAGTAATTCCCAGCCAGTGGAGATAAATGTTCAAAGATGGGAGTGAGAAAAGTTTCATGTTATACAAGGGAACCCGCAAATCTATTTTCATGCCAATAATCATTTGTAGAATAAATAATTTATCTTAAGATTACATTTTTTATAAAATGAATTTGATGATCAGAAGCAGAGTCATAGCTATGATGTTTCTTTAAATAAAAATTTTTAAAAATGTGTGAAAGGTTCACAAGTCCAGAAAGAGCATACATTTTTTAAACATACTTGAAGAACATATATTTTAATAGACTCTTACATTTAAATGTTTGTACACTTCTCCTTTCTCCCCCCACAATCAAAACAGTAATACATAAATAAATAAATGAATAAATAAATAAATAAATAAATAAATAAATGTTTTTACACAATTTAAGTAGACTACAAGAGAAAATTGATATTATATTTGGAATATTGTTAAGAAGTCTTTAGAGAAAAATATTTCAGGGAGTCTTTGGCTTATAAATGTGAGATTAAAAATTACATGCTATCTTTAAAAAGATGACTGTTTTCTGTTCTAATGCTATAAAAGATTTAGTATCATGGTGCAGACGTATTATGGACAGTAAGGATATTTTCCTTTTTGAGAGAAAGAATTAATGTGGGGTATACTTTATATTTGGTGGTTTCTTTAAATTTAAGAGAAAATTGTCCTAACCGTTTGGCTCAGTGGATAGAGTGTCAGCCTGTGGACTCAAGGGTCCCAGGTTCAGTTCCGGTCAAGGGCATAAACCTTGGTTGCGGGCACATCCCCAGTAGGGGGTGTGCAGGAGGCAGCTGATCGGTGTTTATCTCTCATCAGTGTTTCTAACTCTCTATCCCTCTCCCTTTCTCTCTGTAAAAAATCAATAAAATATATTTTAAAAAATAATAATAAAAATAAATTTAAGAGAAAATGTAGCAATTAGAGAAAAGGATTTTGCCCCTAACCAAGAAAGGAAATAACATATTTTTTTACAATTTTAAGGGGACAAACATAATTTAGAAGATATAAATATATCTGATATTAGCAAAGAGCAATTAGAATAGAAAAAGCAATTCAAAATAAAAAAAACATAAAAATGGACACTACATTGCAAGGTTCAAAGGAATGTGCATTATAAAAATGAGAACTAAAAATTGTCAGTTTCACGGGGATTTGAATAGTTTCTTATGACTATGAAAATATCTATTAAAGTTTTATGCTATACAATCCAGGAAACAGTTTATTAGCTCAGTGGCTTGATTGGCTATCACTACAGCCTTAGTTAGAAATTAACCTTCATGGCAGTAGCAGATGAAAGAGGTGCTGGCAGCCAGAAACTATGTTATAGCACAGTGAAGAGTTTATGAGCATCTAAATCGAAAATTGGACAGAGCCAATGGAGTGGAAGAGATGGATACACTTGACCCAATAGAGTGGTGTCATGGTTATGAATGACACGCCAAGATGTGGGCCAGGGAAATGTTGGAGACAACTCTGCAATTTCTAGCTGAGATAACTAACCAAATGATGAAGCTGTTAATTTAGGGAATCAAGATTGAAACAAAATAAAGGGCAAGTCAGATGGTAGGTTCAAGGGAGAAGAGAGAAAAATATGTAATATGAGTAAGAATTTAAACATCATGAATCTAAAGTTCTAAGTCAAATTCAGATGAAAAAGCCTAGTAGACAGAGGGAAAAATGACTATGCCTAGTACAGCCATTTTCTTGTACCCTTTTGATAGGTTTGTCCTGAGCAATTTCTACACAGTTTTTCTTTTCTGATCTTGTTGGCTTGACTCATTGATAACTCTCTCTCATCTCTCTACCTAGTCTCTTGCTCCTCATCTCCAGGGATTAAAAAATAAGTCTAAAAACATATGCACAATTTTAGGTGGGGAACTGACTGCCAAATTAAATTAATGAATTTGGCTTTTGTTATTTTCATTGAAAATATACTTTTATAAATGGAATAGATTTGAGTGTTTATTAATAGCTATGCATGAATCCTGCAATGCTTAAACTATACAAGAAACAAAATGGGAAGAAGAAAATTGAAAAAACCTAGGATATTAGTGTCTTTTAAAAATAAAAATAAACCTTAAATTCTTTCCCCTCGCTTTTCAGGACATTTTTATGTCACAGGCAGATCGGTACCTGGGTAACTTTACTATTTAACGTGATTATAAAAAGAAAAGGGACATGGGTGGATTTAGCCTGAAATAGTCAAAGAAAATAAGAAACAACCCCATCAACCAAAAAGCCCAGAGTTTTGCTGAAAACTTTGGTGACATGTTGACCTTCAGCTCCTTCTATTGAGATGAGCAATTTTTGTTTATAAAATTGACTTTCCTGTGATTAAAATGCATAACAGGGATTGAGATAAAAATTGTCTTTATTACCTGAGAAATATCAGCATAATATTTGAGGTTTTTGTCTTATTTGTGAAATTCATCACTTCATTCTGATTATGTCAATGAGGCTGGAAATTATGGTCTAGGATATTTAATTTATTAAAAGAATAACATTCTTTTCTTTTTGAAGTAATCCTTTTCCATATGAACTAAATTTTAAATGTCATGGATTTATAATTTATAGATTTATTCTTGCTTTTTCCTTGATTTAAAAAAAAACTCCTGCAAATCACTAATATATGTATAACTTGAGTAATTAAAGGTCTTTGAAGTGCTGATATCAGGGTAGAAGTAATTTCTGTACATATGGGTAGTGTTGACATTTGTAAAGTTTAAAAAGAAATATATCTCAAAATTTTATACAGAAAACACATCTTGACATTTAGATTTTAAACATGCAACAGATTAGATTTCAGTATTAGGTATGAAAACTAGAAAAAGTCTCTGCTTACAGTTGAAATGTTAAGACTAGAGCATTAAAATAAGTGGCTCTAAGTTATAATAAACATCTGATTCTAGACTCTCAATTAAACTGGACAAGTAATTTCACTTTGGTATCTTAAGTAAAATTAAAATCATATTAAAATATTTAGTGGGAACCTACTCTATCATGGTCTAGGTATTTGTTTCCTGCTTTTAAAAAAATAGCCTTTTTTAATCACTAACCCTTCATCCAGCTATCATCCTATTTCTGTACTGAATCAGGGCTCTTGTCAGAATTTTTCATATGTCTCCTCTTTCTGATTTTGCAATTACTCATCAAGCAATGAAAAGCTGATTTCTACTCCCTCTACACTATCAAAACAGTTTTTGATAAAATTCCAATGTTCTCCTTGATGTTCATTCCAAAGGATCCCTTCCAGTCTTCAGCTTTCTTGATTTTCAGCAGCATTTGATACAATTAATCATCATTGGAGAAAAAAAACTCTCTTATTGTTCATTCAAAAAAAAGATGTCCAATG
>NW_005355247.1:819330-826221 GCF_000412655.1 Myotis brandtii | reverse complement strand
AGGTACATGCCCTTGACCGGAATCGAACCTGGGACCCTTGAGTCCGCAGGCCGATGCTCTATCCACTGAGCCAAACTGCTCAGGGCTATTATTCATTCTTTAACATCAACGATAAGGACTGGCATGATTTTGTTTCTATAGCATCTCCAGTACATCCAATACCATTCTTGCTCACCATTGTCCGGTAAAACTTGCTTCTTTATTTTCAGAAATTTGTTTGGTTTTTCCCAACTTAGGTTTTTCATAGCTACTTACTATTCCTAGAATACTCTTCACTATGCTGTTCAATTTTTTATGATCTTTAAAGATAAACTTAAGTGACAAGAAAGGAAGACTTTTCCTGAATCCCAATTCAAAATTAGTTTTTATCTATTCACATATTTTCCTGATATCAAAGGGAAATAGAGTTTTATGCAAGCCTTTGTCCTCCACACCTATTCTATGCACTCAATAAATATTTGCATGAATTAAATATAGGTGGTCTCTGTTTTCAAGGAACTTTGAATCTAATAATGACTTTTAAAAAATAAAATATTGTGTTAAAATTTATCCTACTAAATTAAAATTTAGTCAGCTAAATTCATTATACTATTACTTCTATATTCCTTTTAAAAATATATATGATGCTTAGAGTGAGAAACAAAGGGAAATCTAAAGGTTGAAAATAAATCAGCCAAGCGAGAGGGGTATGTAGGAAAAGTATTTAGTGTAAATGCAAATAAATGTACAAAGGCCAACAAAGGACACTATAAACAACAAGGTCAAGCCTAGGGAGGATCAGCACCCTGTGTGACAGTCTGTCCTGAAGGCTTGCCTATCTTTAACATTTTCCACTGAGTGGTACCATCAACAAGTCTTGATCCTGTAAAGAAAGACCCAGAACAGAGTAAGCAGCAAACAAGTATGCTGGCATCTGCCACCTGTTAATGTAAGAAAACATTCAAACCTGTAAAGAATTTTGTGAGTTTATTTGAGCCAAACTGTCGACAATTGACAGGAAGCAGAATCTCAACTATGGGAAAATGCTCCTGAGAATGGCAGTTTTTTTACCTTGTGTTAAATATTACAATCAGAGGAGAGACATAAGTGAGTTACATGAAATCCATTGGTGATAGAGTAGGAAGATGGCAGGGGGAACCTATGGGATTGGATAAAAAGTAAAATGAGAGACACGTGCTTCTTTTACTTAGGTGGGTACAGGATAATTAAAAATCAGCAATTAACATGATAACAATCATAATGAAGGAATTTGAAGTCTCCATTCTAGCACCCTGGCGCACTGGTTGTGCCCTGAGGGGTCCAGAAAAAGGGAAGTTATAAGTTACCCTGACATTCCAATGTATGTTATCATAGAAATCCCCAAACTCTATCCTCCCATCTAGTGAGCCAAGCAAAGATATATAGTGTTTGCCATGATTTTCAGTGGAAAAATGCAGAGGAAGATTTTAATTGGCCTAAGTATGTCTTTGTGCCCATTTATTAAACCATCATTTATTTGTGGAGATGTAAAGACATATTAGATGAGCCTGGATCTCTTCCCAATCCTGTTACAGGGAAGAGCAAGATATGAAGATTGATGTCCTCAAAGGTTCACAAGAGGGAAATATCCCAAAATCCAGATAAAGAAGAAGAAGAATACAGTCTTCACATTGACTATACTTTAGCTGCAATTGCTGAAATTAACCAAATCAATACCAACATAGGAAACTAACACTATTGAAATTAGAAAAATAAAATGGTAAATTGTGATTGGATAAAGCAAATTTTGGTTGACTTTGGCAGTCAGAGAGGTACAAATTTAGAAGCACAAATGAGGAAAGGAATTGAGAATTGTGAAAGATACAAGAAGGCGGTCAGTGTTGCATATTGAAATACTGTCTTCAATTTTAGCAACAAGTGATATGCTGAAGCCTTTCCTTTTATATCTTTGTTAACTTATGGGCTATGAGATTCAGCTTTGCATAATTCAATCTAGTATTCCCAACTCTACAGTACTGCCTCTCCAGGGCAATTAGCATATTAGTCCACAAATTCCAATCCTACATTGAGAGGATAAAAAAGCACAGAAGAAAAATAAAAGTCTGGACATGTAACTATCCTGAATCTTATAGTCTCACTGTCTTCTTTTCTAAGCAACTTCTAAGATGTTATTTATTTAATACTAGAGGCCCAGTGCACAAAATTTGTGCACTAGAGGGGGTCCCTCATCCCAGCCTGCCCCCTCTCACAGTCTGGGAGCCCTCAGGGGATGTCCTACTGACAGCTTAACCGCAGTCTGGCCTCCCTCTGCGGGAGGCGACCGGGCTGATCAGCAGCGGGCTGATCACCCCGCTGCTGCTGCCACTGCCGACCACTACAGCCACCAAGGTGTTTTCATCAACACAGACCCCAGTCCCTTCACCACGAAAAACTGACAACTTTCTTTAGGCATTTTCAAGATGTCTCTTTCATAGGATATGACATTTCTTTCTTTCTTTGTTTTTTATCCTCACCTGAGGATATTTTTCCATTGATTTTTAGAGAGCATGGAAGAGAGAAGGAAAGACAGAGAGAAACATTAATGTGAGAGGGACACTTTGATTGGTTGCCTCTTGCATGAGCCCTGAGCTGGGCCCCAGCCAGCGAGGAGCCTGCAACCTAGTACATGCCCCTGATCAGAATCAAACCCGGACCCTGAGGCCTGCAGGCCGAGGCTCTATCCATTGAGCCAAACTGGCTAGGGCAGGATATGATACTTCTTAGCCCCTCCAGCAGCGGACCTTCGTTTTTTCCTCCAGGAGTGAGGTGGAAAAACCCTAGATCACCTTCTTGGATTCTTATTACCCAAGTTACCAAGAACATTGCAAGTGTTCAGGGAGCTTAGCCAATGAGCTTAACCAATGAGCGGTCAGGAAAGGTGTTTCCTCTGCAGCTCACATGCAGAGGCAGGACTGCTGGTGCGCTGCAGCTGGCAGGCCCCCCTGTCTCCACTCCGGGCCTGCTCCAGCTGCACCGCAGTGGCTTGGGCCAGACCCCTGTCTCTGTCTCTGCTCAGGGCCTGCTCCAGCTGTGCTGCGGGGGCTTGGGCAGGCCCCCCTGTCTCAGGGCCTGTGCCATCCATGGCTTGCCTCACAGCGCACACAGTCCTTTCCCGCCCATCTGCACACACAGCCACCTTCTGAGCCGGTCATGATTGTTATGGCGTCCTGGCTAATTTGCATATTACCTCTTTATACATATGGATATATGTTTTAAGATATCTTTAAGACAAAATTAAACTCTTAAAAAGTAATTTTTTTGTGGTACTTTCTTGGATCACATAAGCTAAAAATGAGAGAAGTGACTTTCTAAATAACAGGCTATAGTGTTTTTTTAAAGCATATGATAGGAAGAACTAAGTTTCTTTTGACAATTTATTATATTTTGCCCCTCTCTTGCCAACATGGTGTAGTAACTGTTTGTTTCATCTTGACTGTGTCAACTCAAGGTGGATTTAATTCCAACCAAAGAATTTGAAGCGATAAAAAGCAAGAAATAATTGTAAATCTTAAAGTACATTTTGGTCTTTATAGTATGTTCACATCTCTTTAGGGAACCAACTACTCATTTCCTTGTGTTCTCAAAATGTGGCCATTTAAAGCAACTTAATTATAATAATTTTGCAAGCATTTCCTTCCTCATGTACTCATTAACTTAGCTGGAATTGAAATTTTAATAGATACCACCATAACTAGAGTCACACATTTTACATGTAAGTAATTACAAAGTTAGGGCAAAGTTAGAACAAAAATAGCACACCTGTTTACCACCTCATTTGCTGATTAATTAGTAGAATTTGAAGTCAGGGCAGCCTACAGAGCAACAGAGTACTAAATACATTTTTTAAACACCTTTAGAATTTGAACTGGATTCTAGGATTTGTTTTGTTTGTTTGTTTTTGAGGTAGTATTTCATGTTTAGGAAATACCCTAATTTACCACTCAACTATAGCCACAAATACACAGGAGAAAATGTATTAAATGGTTTGAGTGTGGATAATATTGAATAAATTGATAGATTAACGGATGAACTAATAAATATTCAACATAAGCTATGTAAAATATAATGAGGAAATAAATATATAAAATGGTTCCTCTGTTAGCCCAATATTTCTGACATTGACTAGGACACCACCCACCCACTCCCTCTTAAATGGCAAGATTTTTGTTCTCTCATTCCAGGCTCTTTTCCTCTCTTATCTGTGGGCCAACCATCATCTTTCAGAAGACTGCACATCTCTCTCTGTAATACCTCTCAGAGGACACCAACGTTTGGTAGGTTTTCGTGTGTGAATAATAAAACCTTTCCTCAAATCTTAGAAGCATTTGCTTAAGTAAAGAGCGTACTCTTTTGGTGTTTACTTTTAATTGAACCGAGCAAATGATCATCCTGAGCAAACTAATCAATCTTCATAATGGCTGGTGAGATTAACAAGGTGCAAAACAACTAACTCTCAATTGTCTCTACAGTAGTATATCAAAGATAGGAATAATCTAAAAGGTAGATAAAATTAAATATGCTAACTTGTAGTGTGACTTTTATCCAGAGATAATTCTTCATTTTTTATACTTCCTAAACCAATAAGCCATATAGACTGGTTTAATTTAATTTTAATAACTCAAATAATTTTGACCAACTAACAAGCACAAGACAAATGCTACATTGTATTTAATGTATATTATACTTATGTAACTAAATTAGGATCAATAAAAAATGAATGCTGACAGTTTTTTTTTAAGGAAACAACCCCATGGTTTGTTTGTTTTTTTCTTTTCAATTAGCAATAATCATGCCTCGGTTATAAGAAAGCAGAAGGTTCTTAATTTACACTTTCCAGTCAAAAGATCATTCTCCAATGTATCATTGGCTACGATACTGCTACTGCACAAAGCTAACCCCATGGTTTTTAAAAATATATGTTTTTATTGATTTCAGAGAGGAAGAGAGAGGGAGAGATAGAAACATCAATGATGAAAGAGAATCATTGATTGTTGCCTCCTGCATGCCCCACACTGGGGATCGAGCCCACAACCCAGTATATGCCTTGCGTAGGAATCAAACCATGACCTCCTGGTTCATAGGTCGACACTCAACCACTGAGCCACACTGGCTGGTCAATGCTGACAATTTCTAATAAATATTATAATAGGAAATCAATATTAGATATGCAATTGCAATATTCTACATTTAATAGGAGGAATACTAAAACCAACTTATCTTCCATTAAAAGCAAAAACAAGTGTCCTAGAAATATGTTGACTTTCAAAATGAAGCAATAATGATATTCAATATGTGTATGGATAATCTACAAATTGAAATATCTAAATAGGTAAGTGAAATTTACTTATAGATTTCTCAGGAAGATTCCACTCCATGTGGCCTCAGAGAGTATCGCCTTCATCATAGTTACAATGTGCTAGCCCAGTACATTTACAGTCACACATAATTTAATAAGAACAGCATCTTTAAGTTGGATTTAACAATCCCACTTTCACTAGTGATAAAATTGGAAATCAGAAGTACTAAGCACTTGTCTCAGGACACATAGGTAAGAAATGGAAAGAAAGCCACATATTTAAACACAATTCTGTTTTGTAGGAACTCTCATCTCATAAAACATGACCATGTCCTGCACAATTCCTTTTAGGCATTCACTTCACAAAGGCTTCACTGGCATTATTCACAACCACCAAAAACACTGATTTTTTTTCCTTTCAAAAATGGTTTCTATGGACGTTACTTTCTATTCTACTTCTACCATTTAAGAAGTTAGTTTTTCTCAAGCATGGATAGAATAAGGCTTCTGAATTCCTTTGTGTGGCAACTTAGCTGATACGATGAAATGGTTGTGAGCACATACTTTATTATTTTTTAACATTTTTACAACCAAATACATATATATATATTTAAAATATGTTTTATTGATTTCAGAGAGGAAAGGAAAGGGAGAGATAGATTGGAACATCAATGAAGAGAGAGAATCATTGATTGGCTGCCTCCTGCATGCTCCTACTGGGGACCAAGCCTGCAATCCAGGCTTGTGCCCTGACCAGCAATCGAAATGTTGACCTTCTGGTTCATATAAATCAATGCTGAACCATTGAGCCATGCTGGCGGGGCCAAATATATTTTTTTACACTTGCCACAACGCAAATATTTTTCTCCTTTTCTAACACAAATTTTCATCACCTACTTCCAGTGTCATTTAGAAACGACATATTGTCTGAGCCTTGAGATATAAAGTTGAGTTAAATTTTTCCTACATAGAATCTGATCCCTAGGGGCTGCATAATCCTTCATCTTTCTAAAATCTCATTGCTGATATATACTAACTGAAAAAGAAGCCAATGGAGGAAGAAGCTGGTTCAAAATGTGCAAAGGGCAAATCCTGTTAGAATGGACTTGCACTTCAATTACATAACGTACAAGGGACTGGGCAAATTATTGGGCTATTCATGTGACTTCATTAGAGTAAAATTTCACTGTATTGAAGAAAAAATTATTAACTAGACCTTGAAAAGACAGCGAAAGATCATTGTTCTAATGTGATTTGACCCGTTTGTATTTCTTAAGCTAGTTTCAGCTATCATAGCTTGTTACAAGAAGTTTCATTTTTGCTTTACAAGAAATGCCAGATTGCTAAATAACAACAGGAAGCTTCATGTATATTTCTACTGAGCAGGGTATATATGTAAAATACATGTGTTTTAATTCTGGTGACTAAGTAGTATGTTCTGAAAATTTACCATTCAACAGATTACTTATAACAATGTTATCTATCTACACTAATAAAAGAGAAACATGGTAATTGGCGTACGACCGCTACCCTTCCCATTGGCTAATCAGCATATCCTTATGCAAATTAACTGTCAG
>NW_005355247.1:818426-819305 GCF_000412655.1 Myotis brandtii | reverse complement strand
GGTTTGGTGGGGGGGGGGGAGTCAAAGAAATAGGGGGGGAAGGTTTTAAGGGTCCGCAGTGTTGGGGTGGTCGGCCTGGAGTAGGTTTGCCGTGTGCTGGGGAAGGAAGAGGAAGATTCAATTGGAAAACAGCTCAGCACAGTACCTTTCTCATTGTGAACCGGGGCACCCCCAGCTGTGGACTGAATGGGCGGTCGTCTCATGAGTGCACTTGGGACCGACATGTTCATGGCAGCGGCAGTACTCCCTAAACTTCACTGATTCCAAATAGTAAACAGCTATCAACGTCAAAGAACAGAAAAATCCTCTCCAACTAGAGGCCCTGGACGAAGCAAACACACTCAAGGAGGAGCTAGAAAAACCGCAAGTATGTGACCAGAGGATTGTGGGATGGTGGGGGACCCCTGGGCTCCTACTGCTAGAACCCGAGCCTGTTATTGTGCATGTACATAGTCAGCCCTATAGTCCTCAGTCTCGTGGTATTTGGACGTGACTTCTGGCCGGAAATTATTTGGATTGAGGTTTGCTGTTCCCTTGCGGCAAGGAAGATCAGAATTAAAGGTTTCTTTTGTTACCTTGGTTTGAAGCGGAGGAAAATGGGATAGTGACAGATAAGAAACTTTGGAGACAGTGAAGGGCAATTTGTCCAGACTGTTGAGAGCTAAGAATTAGAGTTTAATTGGGATAGAAATCCAGCTAATAGCACCTGATCCCGGAAATCTGAGCACTCTACTTTTAGGTTTTCCAGTTCAAGTTTTTGGAGACTGCCTATTAAAACATTCCTGGTTGGAAAGTGTTTATATAGAAGCCCATAAGTATTAAGTATTTGCTGTGTTTACCATGCTTAGCTCTCTGTAAGGAATATGGAATAATGTTAAA
>NW_005355247.1:812869-818113 GCF_000412655.1 Myotis brandtii | reverse complement strand
CCCCCCCCCCCCCCACCGAGTGCACAAATTTTGTGCACCGGGCCTCTAATATATATATAAAAAGCCAGTGACCATAACAACTGGAACAACCAGAGACCAGAACACCAGGGTCCCTCCCCTAGGCTGACCCCGCCCCCAGGGAGCGGTTAGGGGCGCCCCTAGGCAATGCCATAGGGTGCGAGTTTGATGGGGGGGGGAGTCAAAGAAATAGGGGGGAAGGTTTTAAGGGTCCACAGTGTTGGGGTGGTCGGCCTGGAGTAGGTTTGCCGTGTGCTGGGGAAGGAAGAGGAAGATCCAATTGGAAAACAGCTCAGCACAGTACCTTTCTCATTGTGAACCGGGGCACCCCCAGCTGTGGACTGAATGGGCGGTCCTCTCATGAGTGCACTTGGGACCGACATGTTCATGGCAACGGCAGTACTCCTGAAACTTCACTGATTCCAAATAGTAAACAGTTATCAACGTCAAAGAACAGAAAAATCCTCTCCAACTAGAGGCCCTGGACGAAGCAAAAGCACTCAAGGAGGAGCTAGAAAAACTGGAAGTATGCGACCAGAGGATTGTGGGATTGTGGGGGACGCCTGGGCTCCTACTGCTAGAACCTGAGCCTGTTACTGTGCATGTACATAGTCAGCCCTATAGTCCTCAGTCTCGCAGTATTTGGACGTGACTTCTGGCTGGAAATTATTTGGATTGAAGTTTGCTGTTCCCTTGTGGCAAGGAAGATCAGAATTAAAGGTTTCGTTTGTTACCTTGGTTTGAAGCGGAGGAAAATGGGATAGTGAAGAACAAGAAACTTTGGAGATAGTGAAGGGCAGTTTGTCCAGACTGTTGAGAGCTCAGAATTAGAGTTTAATTGGGACAGAAATCCTGCTAATAGCACCTGATGCCCGAAACCTGAGCACTCTACTTATAGGTTTCCCAGTTCAAGTGTGTGGAGACTGCCTATTAAGTGTTTGTATAGAAGCCCATAAGTATTAAGTATTTGCTGTGTTTACCATGCTTAGCTCTCTGTAAGGAATATGGAATAATGTTAAATGCCTCATGTTCCAAAGAAGCTTGAATTTTAAAATAAAAAATAAAGAAGAAATATAAATATTAAAAATAAAAAAAATGAAGCTTGAGTTTTAGGGGTGAAATTAGGCAGGCAGGTGAGCATTTAGGGGTGATCAGGCAGGCAGGCAGGCAGAGAGGTTAGGGGTGATCAGGAAGGCAGGTGAGTAGTTAGGAGCCATCAGTCCCAGATTGCAAGAGGGATGTCCGACTGCCGGTTTAGGCCCAAACCTGCAGTAGGACATCCCCCAAAAGGTTCCGAATTGCAGGAGGGTGCAGGCTGGGTTGAGGGACCTCCCCCCATGCATGAATTTTGTGCACCAGGCCTCTAGTCTTAGTGAATAAAATACTAAGCAGTAAAGTATTCAAATTATATTTTATTCAAATATTTAGATAACAAAGATTCTTTTATTTATTAGCATTAATGTATCAAAAAAATTCATTGAGAAATGAGTGAAATTTAAACAACAAAATAGCATTTGAAGATTATAAATAGTATGATTCATATTTAGAGTTCAAGTTTATTTTCTTCATTTAAATGAATAGTCCTTCAGTTTAGAAAAAAAAGAGTAGAGAAGTAGTGGAGGAAGAATTGGTCAATCCTTGAAGGACCTGTGTTAATAATTCTCTGGAATTATTATGTCACATTAATTATAGAAATGCTTGACTTCTGATTGGGGTTGCTGCATAATTCTGAAATGAAGCCTTATGATTTAATAGAAGCCTAGATAAGAAATCTGAAACTCCCCATTTTCTCCTCAGTTGACCTTTTACTCATTATATAAATTTTTAATGCTCTTTTTTCATATCTTATGCTTCTTTTCTTTCATTCCTCTACAAAGAAGATTTAGCTATTTCTCTTCTAGTCTTTTCAGTGAAATGAAAATCAATTCTTTCTGTACATTTATTCATTTATTCAAATAATTTTTTTTTACATTAAGTACCAGACTGAATCAATTCTTTCTGTACATTTATTCATTTATTCAAATTTTTTTTTTTTTTTACATTAAGTACCAGACTTTCTGGCACTGATGACAAAGAAGTGATTAGAAAGTCAAGTCCTGCTCCCATGGAGCTTTTCAGGGAAGTAAAAAGGCAAATAATAAATGAGTTTTAAAATATTTAATAAGATGAGTGCAGTAAGGATTGGAAATATGAAAGGGCTTTGCTGAAATAGAGAAAAATGAGATTATTTTGAATTCAGGGTTAAGTAAGGTCTGCCTGGGAAGGTTACATTTAATCTGATGCATGGATTTTATAAAGGATCCAAAATGTTTCATATGCAGAAAACAGCCAATGTAAAGATCTAAGGAGGTACATGGCATTGGAATACTGAATAAAAGAAGGAATTTCAGTGTGGTTAGAACATAAGGAACTTGATCCCTGTGACCCCATTTATGTGGGACAGTGGAAGCAATGGCAAGTAAGGGAGAAACTACTATCTTTAAGACTGATTACCTCACCTAGTTCCTCTAATATTTTGGTTCACTGTTGGACTACACTTCCCAACCTCCTTTGTGATTAGTTAGGGTCATGTGACTGAGTACAACCAATAAAACATGAGCAGAAATGTTTCATGCTATTTCCTAGCTTAATCCATAAAAATCTCCTACATAATTCTTCATGTGCTTTTCCTAGATTTGATTTATATGTCATTTGTTAAAGCAGACTAAGCCACAACATGAAAGGAACTTTTGTTTCTAATTCACTATGAAGGAAAGCCATGTGCTTATCAGGAAAGATGTTTTGGAGTTCATGTGGGCAAAAAAAATAAACAGCTACTATGTTGAGTCCCTGAAATTTTCAGGTTTATCTGTTATAACAGCTAGTGTTATCTAACCTAATAAAGTATTTGGATTTTATCCTAATGGCAATAAGATATTTAAACAATTTTTAAATAGTGCAAGAGTTCTCAAAATTCTTATTTTTAAATATTCTTGATACACCTTGACCACCTGCCAAGGTAGTTAGACAAGTTTTTTCATTGTAAGGTTACCTTTTCCTTTCCATGCTCTATTCTTCATAAACAAGTCACTAAGCACAGCCCAAACTCAAGGGGTAGGAGTTAGAGTCATTTAAACCTTATCTTTTTGAGAGGCGAGTACCTATCTAAATTGTTTGGAATTCTTCAGCACAGGAGATTGTATTTTCCATGCACAATATTTGTTTATTTACTCATTCGTTTACCTCATTATATACTCATGGGTATCTATTTTATACTCTGGGGTATAATCCATTACCACTTTATTTTGCTTCTTATCTTACTTCAGCATTGGTCATCGGGAGTTCTTTCACATTGGCTCCTGCGTTCCCATGACAAGACCAATCTTTTTGTTATTTGAGAACATCCTTACTTTTGTCACTACAACATGTGCCAATTTATCTTGTGTATTCCTGCCCCAGCTCTGGAATCATTCATTTCTCCAAGAAGTCCTATTTCGTTTCATTGGAGAATGGAATTAGAAACCAAGATCTAGACACTGAGGGTGTTCATTAGTACTGGGATGTCATGCTTATAGGTTATCTTGGTGAATAAAGCTAGAAAATATATGTATGTATACTAAACCATACATCTATCCATCTGTATCTACATTAAACTAAACCTGAATTTCTATTGATATCTCTGACTCTAATCCAACACCACATGGTCTGTTATATTAGCCTCCCCTCCTTGCTAATCTGTAATCTCTTCTTCCAACAGTGAGAAACCTGGACCCCACCATCCGACATCCATTTATTTATTTGTTCAATCCCAGGAATCATGTGTAACTGTTTCAGAATTATAAAACTGTATTTTTGTGAGAAACAGCTTTACCCACCAAAGTGTTTATATACAGTTACTTTTGTTTTTAATCTTACACTTTGCAATCAAAAGATCATTCTCCAAAGTTACTTAGTTCAACTCCTTTACCTCCCACCACTTTCAGTGAAGATGTGTCACATATTTGCCATATAGTTAATTATTTTGTCACCATCTGCATTCCTTCTTAGTATCCCTTAACAGTCTGGTTGATATATTTTTAATTTGCCTACATTAGATTTACTCTTTCTGGTCAATAAGACTCAGGGTTTTGATGAATTCACAGGGCACTAGGGTACCATACTAGAATACCATAGTGAAGATGCCCAGCATTCCAAAATTCTCCTCTGTTTTCCACAGTTAAACACTACCCTCTCTCCTCTGCAAGGTCCTTGAGTTGAGCAACTGGATGAATTTAGTATTATCTTTGAAATGGGGAAGGCTATGAGATTATTCAGTTTATATTTATTGAGTCTGTGGAACTTCATGACATTCAGTGTCAGCAAATTATTGTTGTATCACGCTCTTGCCATGGTTAGTTTACTCTCTGAATTTCAGTCAATGTCCCTGGATGTTTCCAAAGGGTGAGGGAGAAGATAGTCACTGAGAGAAGGTACAAAAATTAAGCAAAAGTGATCTATTGCTTTTCTCAATTCAGAAAATAAAGCCTAGTAACAGCTATATTCAAAGTCTATAAAAAGGTAGCCTAAAACTTGTGTGTGAGATAAGGTAAGCACTAAGTTAAAACTCACTAGTTTTGGAACCAAAAGAATTCATTCCACACCCAGCCTATGCAACCTCAATTGTCACTCATCATCTCTGAGGTAGTGTCTTCACCTCTACAGAGTACACATTATCTTAGACACACTAAGCTTAATAAGCTTGTTGGGAGGATTAAAAAACTTGGGTCCTAGCTGAATTTCTATTGATATCTCTGACTCTAATCCAACACTACATGGTCTGTTAGATTAGCCTCCCCTCCTTGCTAATCTGTAATCGCTGCTTCCAACAGTGAGAAACCTGGACCCCACCATCCGTCATCCATTTATTTATTTGTTCAATCCCAGGAATCATGTGTAACTGTTTCAGAATTATAAAACTGTATTTTTGTGAGAAACAGCTTTACCCACCAAAGTAAAGTGTTTATATACAGTTCCTTTTGCTTTTAATCTTACACTTTCCAATCAAAAGATCATTCTCCAAAGTTACTTATTTCAACTCCTTTACCTCCCACCACTTTCAGTGAAGATGTGTCATATATTTGCCATATAGTTAATTATTTTGTCACCATCTGCATTCCTTCTCAGTATCCTTTAAGAGTCTGGTTGATATATTTTTAATTTGCCTACATTAGATTTACTCTTTCTGGTCAATAAGACTCAGGGTTTTGA
>NW_005355247.1:799886-812093 GCF_000412655.1 Myotis brandtii | reverse complement strand
TGTCAGAGGTGACACGAGAACTCGTTTTTTTGGTTGATTTTTCTTTGTTAAATGGCATTTAAATATATAAAATAAATATCAAAAATATAAGTCTTTGTTTTACTATGGTTGCAAATATCAAAAAATTTCTATATGTGACACAGCACCAGAGTTAAGCTAGGGTTTTTCAAAATGCTGCCATGCTGAGCTCAAAAGGTTCGCCATCACTGTCCTAGAGAGTGGGGGGAAACATAGTACTGTTTGTAGTTAAAATCCAAAGAATTAGCTAGCAATGCCCGACTTCATAGAAAATTTTAAAAAATAATAATTTTAGGTCACATTCTGTAAAATACATATAAAAATGGATATATGTATAGGACAGATGCTTGAACGTGTTATTTTTTTTCTCCCATCATCATCTGAAATTTTAAGTCGTTATTTCAGTGATAGGCAAAGTTCTTGCAGTGATCAGCATGAAACTTAGTAATTATTGGAAAGAATCTATAATCAAAGTTTGGATAAGACTTTATATATTTTTAAATTCTTTTTCCTAACCCTTTCAGCCTCACACTACACACCGCTGTAAAGATAAACAATCTCAGAATGTGCTGCATACCAAACAAGTTAACAGTAAAAATACATCTAAATGTAATGGGGGAAAGTTGGGCTCAAGGATAATGGCAGGAGTCCAATACACTTTCAAAATTCTAAAGCAGCATCTAATCTACATTTAGGGCAGCTGGCAGTGGATCAAATGCTGGGTGGGGCGTTAAGAAAACCGTAGCTTGGTCATGCCTATGTTCCAGCAGTGTGTTGGCGAGAGGAACCTCAGTGATTAACGATCATAACGAGAAGAGGAGAAAGGAGTGTCCTAGCATTAGTCCTCTTTAAAGATAATGTTCTACAAACAAGTAAAATTCAATATTATTTCCATCATTCTATCATTCCTAGTAATGATTTCTCAACAAGAATGGTTTTGAAAGACCTGTAATCCCCTCTGAATGGAATTTGTATCCCTCCTGCTCTGTAGACTATGCTGTTAAATATTGAATGTATATGTCCCCCAAACTTAATGTGTTAACTCCTAACACCCAAAGTGATGGCATTAGGATGTTGGGCCTTTAGCATATGTTAGTGCATGAGGGTGGACCTCTCAGCTAGGGAATGAGTAGCCACATAAAAGAAACCCCAGAAAGCTCTCTTGTTTCGTTTGCCATGGGATGACATGGGAAAAAGATGGACTTTTATGAACCAAGAAATGGGCCCTCACCAGACACCAAATTGCCAGCACCTGGACCTTGAACTCCCAGCCTCCACATGTGAGAAATAAATAGCTGTTCATTATAAGCCACCTGGTCTATGGTATTTTGTTATATCAGCCTGAACAGAATAAGATATGGGCCTTCCATGGGATGAGCTTCTTCAATTGATCCTGACACTGGGATTGGCTATAATACAGTCTCTCTGCACAAAATTCCAGGTTTGCACATGCTACCCTTGAGAATGACTATATATAATAGCCTGATATGTTCCTTTTTCATATCCATTCATTCCCTTGAATTATTGACATCTTCTAAATAAACTTTAAAATCCTTTATATATTACACATATACTAGAGGCCTGGTGCACAAAATTTGTGCACTGGGCAGCAGGGGCGGGACGGGGGAGGGAGAGTACCTCAGCCCGGCCTGCAGCCTCTCACAGTCCAGGACCCCTCGCTCCTTACTTCCCGCCTCCTCACTGCTCCTTACCGCTCGCTTGCTGCTCCTTATCACTGCCACAGAGGTGGGAGAGGCTCCCACCACCGCCACTGCACTTGCCAGCTGTGAGCCCGGCTTCTGGCTGAGCGGTGCTCCCCTGTGGGAGCACACTGACCACCAGGGGGCAGATTCTGCATTGTCTGCCCCCTGGTGGTCAGTGCGCATCATAGCGACCAGTCATTCTGGTCGTTCTGCCGTAATGGTCACTGGGCTTTTATTATATAGATGGCCCTAGGAAATGTACGGTAAATAAACTTTGGTGGGAGACCATGTATCAGGAAGTGCTGGCTATTCTCTCGAAGCAGCTACCTTGTAAGGCACAAGATCACTATCTTCCTACATGGATTTGTGTTAAAATTAATAATTAAGACAATAAATTTAATGTTTTATTTTATTTTAGGGTGAGGAAGTTTCTAAGGATAATATGAATAGCTGGTAAAATAGAAAAAAAAGGTAAATAATATTTTCTTAAGTTTCTGGAGATTATTACAAAAATGATGCATGTAAAGCTTTTAGTAAAATGTGCAGGATAGGTTAGTATCCCAGAAGTGTTAGTATAAAATATAATTTGTGGGAACTGGGAGAGAGTATGAGAGACAAAGGAGATAACGGAAAAAAAGTATTGGGTGTCTTTCATAATCCAATACTATTAGTATATAATATTGGGAATTATATGTAAGAAGGCACAAATGGGGTTCTAGAATTAAAGCACAAAATATGACAGTAATATACAGTATGGTCCCAAATTATAAAAATGTGTTTCTAGGTGTAAATATGTGTGTATATGTTCATGTACCCACAAGATGGGGCTGACCTAAGAATATATGGAAAATATTATTAATGACTTTATCTAAGTGGTAGAATGGTGGGTATTTTAATGTCTTCTTTATATTTTAGAGTTCCTCCATTTCTACTGTGAGTGTATGTTAGTTATGCAATCAGATAAGGTATCTTGGTGTAAAAAAACACATCTCTCTCTAAAAACAATGATGAAATATAACCCAGTCTAGGAAAACTGTGAAGGCATTTCCTAAAGTTCAAATAAGGTTGTCACCCCCCGGAGTTATGTCTGAGTTACCTTATTTCAAGCTAACAAGTGAGCCTGTCACAGCCTCATAGATACTAGCGGGAAGCCATGAGATTCCTGGCTCAGCGTAAACAGCGGTTTATTACACACAGCTACAGCACAGGCCTGAGCAGCATCTTGCCCGTGCTTCTGAGCCCCAGCTCCCAGGAGGCAACACAACGAGGGTCAGGTGCTTCCTGACCACCCGGTAGGATGGATTCCAGGAGCAGGACACTGATATCAGAAAGGCTCTGATCTTACACAGGTGCTGCTGGCAAACTTGCATGACCTCCTCTCCACAGAGGGACATTCCCTGCATTATTATTACTCTGGAACTTAAATCTGCTCCAGGGAGGGCAACAACTCTCCCTTTCAAGGCTACTTGCATATGCAAACATCCCGAAAAGAAAATCCAGCAAAAATTGGCTGATGATGCCTTTGTTCAGAAAAATGAGACCCTTAGCAATGAAAGAATTGTCTCCAGATAGAGCCATCTCAGTAATTATCTTACCTAATAATAGACAAACATGTAAATTAACCATCCCTCTGCTATGCTCACCAGCCAATCAGGAAAGTATGCAAATTAACCCAACAAAGATGGCAGTTAATTTGCATACATAGGTGCGAAGCGGCGGGGCGAAGACTGAAGGCTCCGGCCTTCAGTGAAGGCTTGGGTCCCGGGTGCCGGAGGAAAACCAGTGCCGGCAGCCAGGGGAAGGGAAGACCTGTTGCACGAATCTCTTCGTGAAACAGGCCTCTAGTAAAGAGATAAAGTGGGTGGATTTGAAGGTGCAAATTCGGTAAAGCACCTTCAGGTATGGAGACTGTTGTCTTGGAAGTCTGACTATGCGATCTTGGTTAGCATGTACTCAAATACCTGGTATTGAATTTTTCAGTTTCGTTTCTTTCTGACCTACTTTTCCTCTTAATTTATCTATCCAGGAGAATGCCACAAAATATTTCAGTTGGTAGTCAGAGTTTGAATTTACTTTTTCACTATGATTGAAACATTTAAATGAATGCTGAAAAGTTTTTTTGAGTAGAGAAAAAATACAGCACAAGATTGCTTGTTGAAATTCATATAAACTACAGATAAAGGCATTGGTCTGCTTTATTCAAGAAGACTCCAGAAGTGTTTATCTGCCTTTTTTAATTTTATTGTTCACGCTTGTCCAGAGGCATTTCATAAAGCTTAATCCAGACAAAATAGCAAAGAAGACAACATTAGTGACCCTGAGTGCATAAGGCCAAAGCTAAGAGAAATCAATAGATAAAAGCTGTGGTGTATTATGTCGAGTGCAAAAGACTGGTTTTTGTTTTGTTTTGTTGTTTGCAAAAGATAAGATTTGCTTTGTCACTCTTCGTTTCAAAAAATGCACATCCTTAGGTAATTTTAGGTGAAAAAAAATTATATGGATAAGAAACATTTTTTTACTTTATACTTGTGATTTCTCATGCATTCGAAAATACATATATGCTTGACCCCCGCCCACTATAAGTCAAAGAATTGCACCTTAACTTATAATCTGTAGACACAAGAGTTCATTGACTTCAGAGAGCAAGGAAGTTATGGTACAATTATGAAGAATGGAAGCTATGGTGAAGTTAAGAAGTCAGCACTAAGGAGAAAGTTGTGAGCTAATTTTTGTGAACACGAACAGACTTTCTTACACTAAGGTGGGGAGAGGGAGAAAATAGTGGCAATAGTTCAGGAAAAAGTAGATTTTTTATAAACATCTGTTAATAATGGTCACTGAATCATCTATTTACTCATCTAAGGATTGATTGCCTATTATGCATGAGACCTTATACAAAACACTGTGTGTGTGTGTGTGTGTGTGTGTGTGTGTGTGTGTGTGTGTGTGTGTGTGGTGTGTGGTTAGCAATAAATTAGAGGAAAATTTAATAGCAATTAAAGTATTGAGTATACTATGAAGTGTCAAATACATTAACAAGTTTATTAATGAGATATAGAAAAATTCAAAGTACTTTTTGTTCTAACTATTTGTACAACCGGAGCACTTTCTTTTTAGAGATTTATTTATCTCTGTTTAAATCTGTAGAGTTGAAATTGCCTGATAACTAATTCACTTTCATTAGTTTATTTCAAGACAGCAGTTGTTCATTTGTGAACTCCTTTTCTTGTCACCTTTAATCCCAAGATGATGAAACATCTCTCAATCTTATTTTCATTTCATCAGTCTAGTTGCTTTTAAATTAACTTGTGCAATGTCTCAAAATTAATGATACAAAATATGAAAAGTGAGAGTAGAGAGCCCGCAGATGCCATCAACAGGCAAGTAGTCACAGAAACCCTGTGGCGTGAATTTTAACATTTACATAGCATTTTTAAATACATCCAGAGAATTTGCATATGAATCTCAATGTCTGGTCAAGATCTTCTTCTGGAAAAAAAGACCACGTGTTCAAAAATGTAGTTTTCTACTTCCTGTACTGTTATAGCAGAGCTCTTTTTGTCTCTGTTCTCTAAACTAAAAAAGAATGAGGGGTACAGAATAAGCCTCCCAAGATCTGCTATTTTGACCTGTGATTTATTTTGAGTTGAATACAATCAACTATTACCTCTCCCTTAAGGAATTTAAATTGTGTAACTCGACCATAATAAGAGTCATTAATAGAAATAACTTATTATGACATATGCATATGGCAGGGCAAACATTTAATTAATGAACATTTGTTCCTCTTATTATCCTGTGAATTACCCATCAGCCCTCTGAAGCCTCAGGCCTCTTTCCTTAGTCCTTAGTTCAAGATGTTATGAAGGTTTCATTTTACCTTCTGTCTCTGTCTTTATCATGTATGAGGGGTTTCCATATTTACATATGTAATTAAATTTGGTTATTCTCTCTTGTTAATTTGCCTCATTTCAATTTAATTATTAGACCAGTTGAAAAACCTAGAAGGGTAGAGAAAAATGTCTTCTTCCCCCACAAGAACATTTATTATACACACACATAAGCATATTCAAATATCATTTAAACCTGTTCTCTTCTTCCTATTCTGTGGTAAATATATTGCAAAACTGACCCAAATCCTTTACTCTTCTCAGTATCATTTTTTGTTGTTGTTGTTTTTACTTGTGGGTTTTTGGTGCCATCTCTGAATTTGAGTCTGTCCAGTCACTTATATTTTCTATTTGAAATCCCACCTTGGAGGATTAGGAATATTTGTAGATAATGGTGGGATATAGATATAAGCATAGATATAGCAATAGATACAGATTTTTATATATATACTTGGTTCTGTTTCTCTGGAGAACACTGACTGATATAACTATGTTGATTCCTCTCATTTTAAATTTATGAGCAATAACTTCAATCTCACCTTTAGTGCTACATGACAAACTATTACATTCTCTTTGTAAATCCATTCAATTTTAAGTGACCAAATCATACTCCCTCCTCTCTTTTTAGTCATCCCAACATTCTTTTCCCAATCCTCATATCAACTATTGGCTTTCCATCGTATTTACTTGGAAAATAGAGGTAATAATAAATAAATTGCCATACACTCTTGCTTCCATCCTAGCAATGTATTTATATCTATACCATATACTTTGCCTAGCGTGTATCTTCCTATCTAAGAAAACAGTCTCTCCATATTTACTATATGGAAACCCTTCTCTGCTACTCAAGTCAACTCTGAAAGTGACCTTTATATTTTCTAAACCATCAGTTGTTATCACTCTACCAGATTAATGCCATCTGAATCAATGCTTCAATATTTCCTATCTTGAAAAAAATTAATTTTACTATCACTGTTTTTCAACAAGCCTTTCTCAATTATCTGCTTCCCTTTAAAGATAAACTCCTCTGCCCCATACTAATTCTATTAGCTAAGAGCAGTTTTTAAAAGTCAATCTGCCTTTGTTTCATCTGAAAAATATATGCACTGATAGCATATACCTCTAAGAATTGTTATGAAGATTAAACAAGAAAGTCACTTAGAAGGATGGTTGGTACATGGTTAACTAAATAAATATTAGATATTTTATAAATAATCTTATAACATACAATAACAAAATATTATATAATCAGATATTATCTTTCTACTCTCTAGAATCCACTCTCATTGATAAGAATTTTGTTGTATGAGTGTGTAAAAGAGTCCTGGTCAAGGTCTAGTTAAAAAAAAAATAGAAACCATGTCAGATATCTCAAAAATAATAGATTTAATATAGTACATTGTTAATACAAATGTTAGAAAGCTGGTGGGACAAAAGGACAAATTAATCAGATAGAGGAGGTCAATGGAGGGGAGGAGGGGACATATGTAATACTTCCAACAATACAGATTTTTAAAAATAAATAAATAAATAATCAGAGATAATAAAATGCAGGTAATAGCTATCATCCCCAGGGGAACATCGGGAGGAAATGGAGTTAAAGGAACTGGGACTGGTGGGGGGGGGGAGGGGAGGTGCTGTCATGGAACTTGAGGAATTAGAAGAGCCACTCAAGAGACACCTGCTCCAAAACAAAGAAAGGAAGTTAGAGCCAGAGGTGAAGAACTCTGAGTTTTCTGCTACTTTTGGCTTTTGATCTGCCATGAGTAACTCTAATCAGGGAAACCCAACATGGAACCAACTGGAAAAGTCACCTGGAAAGTGTATGCACACACCTGGTTCCTGGATTACCTAGCAGAGTAGGAGCTAAGACATACTAGGTGAATTTCTAGTTAAGGGGCATGTTGATAATTGTGGCTACACAAAGAAATATAACTTTGTCATAATCATAAAAAAGTTAACGGAAAACATTTCTCAAGATCATTTCATGGCATAGCATCTAAAATTATATTCGTTATTTTATTAATCCATGCATTTGTGGCAAATTATAGTGGAATTTTCTGCAAGGAAAATGATGCTGAGTCTGGTTATGTAAACATGGAAGTAGGTAGTATTGTAAGCATCATAAATAAAAGAAGAGAAAAGATATCCAAGATAATGGAAGGTTCTTACTCATAAATTCTCAAATCCATGATTGTCCTCTAGGTGGAAGGAAACTTGTTTCTAATTACAGGTGGCTGTCATCTTTCTCTTTCTCCAACTGAGTGTTCTAACTATGTGTGTGTGCGTGTGTGTGCATGTGTGCGCATGTGTAATCACACAGCACAGAGGACAGACTGATGCCTGACAACTTGGATTTGAGCCCCAGATCTGGCTCTTATATTGTGTGACCTCAGGCAGGTGAATTAACCACAGTGGACCTCAAATCTCACAAAAAGAAAATGTTAGTACTTATTTATAATGTGTATTAAATGATTTATGTATATGTAAAGTTATTTAGAATCATATCAGACACTGAATTAGCACTCTATAAATGTTACCTATTATTGCTGTTGTTGATTCTGCTGCTGATTTTGGTGTGATTTTTGAAATTTTTCTACCGTTTATTTTATCACATACAATTTCTTTTTCATGTTGTTTAGTAGTCCACAAAATAACATGATATGTAAAGATTACTAAATATACCATTTTATGGCTTGGTATATTTAATTTACTCATCCATTCATTCATTCTAATCTAAGTTTCTCAGCAACAGCTTAGATTCACTCAATTGTAATTAAACCCATATGAAGTGGAAAGAAAAACACAACAGTTACGCTGGTTTAAATACCTGATTGAACATGCCTATCATTCTCTCTGATGACTGCACCAAAAGATATAATTTTTCTCCCCAACGTTATGCTCAAATGTTTAATCCTATAACTTCAGAACCTTTTGTGAATATTAGCAGGACAGTGGAAGAGGCCTTCTCCCTTTCTCAATGAGAACATGCTCCCCAGAAAGGAAAAACTGTGTCCAGAATTGAGCTTATAGTTTAGTTCCTTCTTTTATAATCTCTACATGTGTCCAAGGAACTATGTAATACAGTCAGTCACTTCTCTCCTACTAAGAACAGTGATTAAAGTATAAATTACATGAGTTACACAAGTCACCAGAGACTTTTATAGATGACAGGGATTGATGATTTATTTTTTTTATTAGCTAACCTACAGCACAAGAATAAAGACTTTCTATTTCATTATTGAAACTTTAGCAAAATCATAAAATGACTTCTAAGAAAATTCCGAGAATATTTGGATGTGTGTGTATATATACCTTGTGTGTGTGGCATATGTGTCTTACAAGAATGTGTGTGTTGCACATTTTTTACAAGAGTGAATGTTCTTCTATCAAGAAAAAAATTAAATAAAGTTATCTTCTCACAAACTTCTTATTCCCAATCGCCGTTCCAGTTTAACTCCTCTTGGGCACTTAGTTATTGAATATTGCCTTAACTAGTAAATGGTATGTATATTTAATTCTGATATAAAATCCCCTGCCTGACCAGCATGGTTCAGTGGTTGAGCATCAACCTATGAACCAGGAGGTCACTGTTTTATTCCCAGTCAGGGCACGTGCCCAGGTTGCGCGCTTGATTCCCAGTGTGGGGTGTGCAGGAGGAGCCGATCAGTGATTCTCTCTCATCATTGATGTTTCTATCTCTCTCTCCCTCTCCCTTCCTCTCTGAAATCAATAAAAAAATATACATTTTTTTAAAAATAACCTATTTACGGGAAACAGAGTATTCGAAGACCTCTGAAGACATACCTAACATCAAGATATTTTTAAAAAGTCATTTTGGATTAAATGAATATTTTAAAAAGGATTTAAAGTGTCAAATTAATTAGTTATCAATTTAAAATTAAGAGCTATTGAAATGCAGTAGTAGTTTAAATGATGTGTGCTACTTAATTTACTATTGACAACTGAACAGTTGCTAAGTGAGGTAATAGACTTCTAGACATATCAGCTTATTTTAAAAATCACATTTTTTTATTTGTTTAATAAGTTTTCACCCCAAACCACACCAAAGAAACACTATATAGTAGTGATACATTGATATTATGTCAGGAAGAAAGCACATTCACTAGTTTACTCAGCACAAAGGTTTTCATTCAGAGAATATTTATAAAACAAATGTAATCTGTTTCCCTTGTTTAGATAAGTTTAAAACCCTTTTGCTTTGTGTACCTATATAAAATGGGAGAGATGAAAGAGTAGCATGTACTATGACTTTGGCCTATAGTGTATATTTTCTTTTTCTCAATTTTCTAAGACTTCTGTATTTGGACTTTATTTTTTTTTCTTTATTGATTAAGGTATTACATATATGTCCTTATCCCCCAATTATCCTCCCACCCCCACCCCCCACTCATGCCCTCACGCCCCCTGGTGTCTGTGTCCATTGGTTGGGCGTATATGCAAGCATACAAGTCCTTTGGTTGATCTCTCCCCCTTACCCCACCCTCACCTATGGACTTTATTGTGCCCTAGAGATGTTTTCCTGTGGTAGAGCTCCATTTTATTTATTTTTTAGAGGTAAATCTTGACTTTAGAACAATTCACACATTTATTTGTTTGTGTGTTTGTTTGTTTTAATCTTTATTGTTGACAGTATTACATATGTTCCCCTTTCTCCCCCATTGACCCCTTCTAGACTGCCCCACCTCCAGCCTCAGGCCTTCACCACCCTATTGTCTGTGTCCATGGGTCATGAATATATGCATACAAGTTCTTTGCTTGATCTCTTTCCACCCACCCCCCTATTTTAAAATGCATTTGAATACAAAATAACTACAAGCTCTGAAAAGACTGAAAAATCTTCAAAGAACACGGTACAGACAGAAAGAAAAGGAATGAGTACATTAAATTTAGCTATGTTTCATATTACGAATAAACATTATTTCTTTGGCTTAAATGACTTGTAACCTATTAAACTTATGGATATTCAGCTGACTTATGCTTTTATCTGTGAAAATTGTTTGGATATTTGGGGTTAGGATGGTATGTATTATTTTTTTCTTTAAAATTAAAGGAAATATTTTTTTATTTAATGATTTTTCACTTAGGAGTAGAGTTTTTCAGTGATAACGTTATTAAGAAGAGATGTGGGCATTTAGTGATTTTAAAAAATGGTTTTATTTTTAAATTATCTCATACATGGGGCAGAACTTACGGCTATCTTCACTAAATAGAGGAATCCAAAGCATTAATGTGAATATAAGACATTTGTGTTACTGTTTTTTCTCTGAATTGTCACACATAGGTGGTGCTAGGGGCATTATTTGATTTCTAGTGAAGCAGAATTCAGCATCTGAACACAGCAGTCCCTTGTAAAATGGTACCTGCATCAAATCTAAAAGTTCCAGGATATGTTTTATTGTTTCACATATTGTAAGATCCCAGTAAAGAGCTCATGTGGGTTGTATCTTTCAGAATTCTTTTTTTTTCCTAAATATATTTTATTGATTTTTTTTACAGAGAGGAAGGGAGAGGGATAGAGAGTTAGAAATGTGCCCGCAACCAACATACATGCCCTTGACTATAATCGAACCTGGAACCCTTCAGTCCACAGGCTGACGCTCTATCCACTGAGTCAAACCGTTTAGGGCTCTTTCAGAATTCTTGGTGGTGATAGAGCCTCACAAAAAAGCAGCTCCCTCTCAGCTAAAATGTAATTCAGTGTTTTTTGCCTCTCCAGTGTTCTATGTATATTATATATTTCAATTTTTAACCTTACATATAAGATATCAGAGTAAATGGTTTTATAAACTTAGCACAGGACTTGATTGCACATTATCTATCCAGAAAAACAAATAACATAATATGACTTCATTTAAAGTGAGTTTTCTGTTACAGAAGTTTCACTTTAGTGCTCTGTTTTGTCAATTCCATTAATAGAAAAATGTTTAACATAGTACACATTTAACTTCCCTATTTAATACTAATCTTCAATATTACAATAATGGTGGTTTAAATTAATTTCCTTTTTTAAGAAGGTATTTGTTGCATCTCTGTGTAGTGTGACCTTTTCCTGTTGAAAAAATTTTTTTTCAAATGTCACTCAGGAAAGTTTCAATATTAGAAATCTGAGAAAATACTATCATAGACTCTTAGCCTAACAAATTTAATTTTCTATTGAATCTTCAAAAATGATCAAAGTAATATCCAATATTCTTTATTTTTAACAAACTATATAAATATGTACTTATGAAAAATATATAGTACATATACTGGGCATTATATGCAATAATAACCATAATATTTACTATCTACACTAATAAAAGAGAAACATGGTAATTAGTGTACGACCGCTACCCTTCCCATTGGCTAATCAGCATATCCTTATGCAAATTAACTGTCAGCCAAGATGGCAGCCGGCAGCCATGCGCTGAAGCGAACAGGGAGGCTTGCTTGCTCCAGTGACGGCGAACTCCAACGTTCCCCGCCTGCCGCTGCCGGCCTCTCAGCTGCAACTCTAAGCAACTATGTTGCAAATATAGAAGCTAAACAAAACCCCAGAAACCGGCTTTCAGTCAGCCGGGCTTCAGCCAGCC